>NC_092513.1:68078040-68378506 GCF_047511675.1 Marmota flaviventris
TGGAAGTCCAAAACTATTAAAACTGAAGCCAACACATGCCCCTGGAGCACAACCCCCCTCACCTGGCGATGCTGCGCAGTGGCCGCTGGTGGCTTGCCGGGGGCTTTTCTGACCTGGTAGTACTGTCCCCTCTTTGTAAGGTGGAAGGTCCCAGAGAGAAGATGGGTAGAGTGGAGTATGGCTTGGAGGGCAGCCGCATCTGTCACCCCAAATAAAACAGTGTGAGCAGTGCTGAGGCGGCAGGCAGTAAGCCGCCCCAGTCCAACTCAACCAGTGAAGCTTACCTTTTTGCAGCACTGTGAGCACACGGGTCTGCGGACAAAACCAGAAATATCAGTTGATGTACAACAGATGAGGCCACCATGAATCTCTGTAGTCAACTGCCCGTCACCAGAACCTAACAAGTTGATGGTGTGGATGCCAAAGTGGCACCTGGAATGCTGAACTCCTACTTTGTCTTTCATAAAAGGACCAATTGATATCTCTTTGGAAGTTTTTAATCAGTCTACCCTGAATCTCATGGCAATCATACCTGCTTTTCTTTTTTTTTCCCATTCCCCCATGACATAGTATTAGAATTATCTTGCTTATGTAAAAGAAATAATGAGCCAACGGTTTCCCAGTTCAATACCAAGTCACTGTCTAGCCTACCCTTCATGGGAAACAGATGATTCTAACTGGCAGGGATGGCACAAGGGACCAGGCAGAAGGGGCCGTTCCTAATATCCTGGGCCAAGAACGCAGAAACAGTGGAGGTGACAGTCATTTCTTTCATGACTGCTGATCTTATCTTTTCATCAATTCCAGGTTACCTTACCTCTTACAGAACTGGCAGGTGTAAGACCAGGTGAAGAAGGAAAACCTCCGGGTTCGGCAACAGAAGCAGAGCTAAAAAACACAAAGTCAGAGAAAAGAAGCAGGGTTGACAGCTGCCCCGCCAGCCCCGCCGGCTGGGCAGGTTTCATAGACAGGAGGGGAATCCAGAAGGCCTGTGGTCCTGGCAGGGCTTTACCCAGCCGCCGCAGGACGATACTGAAACACTCCCCCGCTCTTAAGCATTTCTGTACAGACCCTTTCCAAGTCTAGTGACTAACACAGTTATGAAGGTGGGTCACTATCTTTGTGGTGGTCTTTAAACCTTCCAGATTTTTCTCTCTGCGGGAGAGGCAGAACAGGACCGTCACAAGAGCATGGATCTTGCCCTTGAATGCCCAGGTCCTGAGCCCTGCGGCCAGCAGCCAGGCCTGCCAGGCCAGGAGCCGAGCCTGGACCTGGTGTCCTCCTGCCCTCCAGCCCTCCTGCTGGCCACCTGAAGCAGCACTACCTTTCCTTTCTTCAGGGCGGTGTAGATGTCCTTGTACTGCTGGTACTTCTCCAGCTCTGCCTTCACCAGCACCTGGCGGATGTGCATCACCTCCTCCACCGTCAGGGCGAGGCATTCCACGGGGAAGCAGAACTCCTCCTGAAATTCAGGGTGCCAGTGAGCAGGAGCTCCCACCCACCCAGCATTGCAAGATCCCCTTCCGATCAGACACCTCGTTAGTAGCATCAGAGAGGAAAAGAGGTTTCCCACGATCACTGGGACAGAGCTGGCTTGCTCTGGGGACCACAAGACTCTAGGTGGCTGACGGGACCATGCAAAGCCCTGGAGCCACGGAAAGGTCCACAGTCAAAGCCTCTCATTTACTTGGGTATTTTTTTTAAAATTTTTAATGTTTATTTTTTAGTTTTCGGCGGACACAACATCTTTGTTTGTATGTGGTGCTGAGGATCGAACTCGGGCCGCACGCATGCCAGGCGAGCGCGCTACCGCTTGAGCCACATCCCCAGCCCTACTCGGGTATTTTGACTCAAGTTATTCTATTCCATCAAGCACAGCTGTGTTTTTATGCTTGAAATCTTCAAATAAATTTTGTTCTTCTAAGCCAATTTTATGTCAGTTTTCTCCTAAAATTAGGCAAGGATACTATTATTTTGGGGGCATTTTATACTAACAGATAAAAGAGCAAATCTGCAACATTGGTCCTATTTTTGTAACTGGTTTGTGGTACCCAGAATAGCCAAAAGATGGTGGTTAGTACTTTATATTACAAGCATTATTTAGTGATCAGTTACATCAGCACACTTGAAAAAAATCCTTGTGAACAGAGGCTGGGAGGTCGGCCTGCAAGGCCGCTTCTCCGGGCTGCCCCACAGGCCTCCACGTTTTTTCAACAACTGTGAGCCGCAGTCAGCACCGGGAAGACTGCAGAAACTCAGAAGGCTTTCGTCTCCTGTTAACAGTCTCCCTGCAATCAGCACGGAGACGCTGATGTAACCGATCCCTCCGCTCTCCATCCGGCCCTGCTCGATTGGCGGATCTAAGGCAAAGACAGACCAGTCTGGGGCACTGGGCCCTGCCAGGCTTCAAGGGGCCATTGTGGTGCAGTGACACTGAAACTGAATGTCTTCAGGACAGCACATCAGGATTCACTCCCACACAGCCAGCACCGCTCACAGGCATCCTGCAGCCCCAGGAGCCAAGAGAGAGCTGTGCCTGAACGCAGTCAGTTTACAGAGCTCTAGCCTCCGGTTCGGTCTTTCAAATCAGAGAGGAACAAAAGTAAATCTAGGTTGCAAACTTGACAAACATTAGCATTTACTAAAAAAAGTACTTTGAGAACTACTGCTTCCTACTGAAACTCAATACAAAATCATCTCTGTTCAAGCAAACTTAAGGAAGATTAAATCAGCTTAAAAATGCTTTGGAAAAAGCCCTCGATTGAATTTTTAATGTGAGGAGCTCATTAGTATTTGGAGGGCATGGTTTGTTCAGAAACACTGCATCATTTGCTCAAAGATGCCCAAAACACTCATTAGGGGGGGAAAAAAATCACCCTTCAGAGTTTTCTTTCTCTGAGAGCAGCTCACAGAGTCGATAGGATAAAATGGACATGTTCAATTATCCACTGTAGTTCGCTCTGCCCTGGGAAGAGTGGGGCCAAATGGGAACAGTGAGCGCCTTTGAAGGTCAGGCGTTGAAACTGCAGTAAACAAGCAGAGCTGGCTCGACACAGTAGCGGTGGCCCTACTCGGCTTCACCATATTTCAGAAGTTTTCTGCAGCCATTCCTATTCATCAGTGGTGAGCGTGAGCATGGGACCTCGCTGCTGGCTGAGTCTATGATAAATTTGCTAAGCTGCAGCAAAATAATGTGTGGATCTAGCAAATAACCAGGTAGTCACTCCTAAGTCTGTCACCTAGCACAGTGCCACATAACACTCATCACTGTGCAGGAAGTCAGCCAGCAGTGCCAGTTTCGTTGACTTCACAACCAGCATACCTGGGCTGCTATACATTTCAAGTAGACAGCAACTCCTTTTTATTTGTGGGGACATGGTACCACACACAATTCACCTGACAGCTTGTGCTGCCCTCTCTTTAGTCGCAAAAGGGCTTAGTCAAGTGTACCTTCGACTTCCTGCTTTGAACCATCTGCAAATCCAGTGCTTCGTATGAATCATAGATTTCTGTTTCTTTTTTTTCTTTTTTATTTCAAGCAGACTACCCTTCGGTAAAATAATATTTATCAGGTAAAATGCTAATGTTTTAATTCTGGAGCCTTCCCAAGGACAACAAAACTTTAATGCAACACGAAATAAAATGACAGATAGTTACTAGAAAAGTACCCCCCCCCAATTGAGAGAAACAGTAATTTGACATACCCAACATCAAATTAAACTTTACAGACCTTGCTGAGCGGCTACTGCTCCAAAATGTAAAGAGCAGCAGGGGTTTAAGGGATATTGCTTTGTCACTCCTGCAGGGGGCATTGAACTCACTTGATGGCTAGATGTGGGCAGGTGGATAAGGGCTGGGGCCAGCACCATTCTGTCCCCTTACTTCTCTGTACTTCAACATGACCCTCAAATTTAGGAAAGTCCAATAGAGGTCACAATCTGCTACACGGACAGACATGCCTCAGAACTTAACCTGTGTGCATGTCATTAAGATCGCAAAACTTTTATTGAATATTCTTGTCCTATTTTACTATATGAAAAGGGGCAAAGTTAGGTAGCAGAGTGTAAAACTCTAGTTACTGAGCCACAGAAATGGGAAAAGACTTCTTTTCTATAATGTTCTTGATTGGCAAAAAACGTCATACATAAGTAGCAGATACCTGAAAACTATCCAAAATAACCACCAATTTTCAAGCTTTTATATATCAACTTTTATATATCAACTTTAAATAAATAAGAATAGCAACTATTAAGTTTAGTTAGGCTAACCTTTTTTAGAATTCGACCATAAAGGCCAGAGTGAACCCTCGTGTTGCCTAAAGCACTACCTGGTTTTTGTGCAGGGATCTCTGTTGGGAGGCTGGTCATAAAATGCTGACCGGCAGGATTGGGAGGCACTGAAGGCCACCCTGCACCTGACCACACTCTGCCCAAACCAGGTCTAAAATAGAAAAAGGCTGAGATCTGACAAGAGGAAAGTGTGCATTCACATTTGGGGTCTTTTTTCTATTCCAAGACGAGTGATAAAAAATAGCAGCTGCTGGGTCACCCTGAGGGGGAGCCTTGAGAAGCCAGGACCTGGGGGTTCAGTGGCACCTGCTCTTGCTGCTGTCTTTAAATCATGAAAGCTCAAATACCAGTAAAATGTATCCTTCTGTGAGAAAAAGCTCCAAAAAAATGCAATGACATGCAGATTTAAAAAATTTAAAATAACCACATCAATACAAAGAAAGTGTAAGCCTCTCTCCACAGTGAAGCAGCACCCTGCCCACCATGGTGCAGTTTATGACAGGTGCCGCCCCAAGTGGCCACAGCACCTTCACAGTGGGCGGAGCCCCAGCGCTGCCTGGGGTTGGGAGGCTGCTGAGCCCCCCCAGGTCCTGAGCAAACTCTTCTGGATGCAGGGGAGGCCCCTGGAGGAATGCAGGCTGGGACCTCCCAGGAAGGGGCACTGCCCTTGCCAAAGACTTGCTCCAAGAGAAAAATGCCCAGTAGGCTCTCTAATCCCTGCTGCATTTTGAGTTTGTTGTCCTTTCCCCTCTGGAATGAGATCATGGCACGACCTACGCATCCTACACAAGCTTGGAATCAAGGACCAGAAGCAAAGTGCCCAGGCTGTTAATTCTTGCGGAGGACAGGAGCTGAGGCATCACCCTCAGAGAGATGGGAATTCCCACACCGGCAGAGAGAGGCCAACCTTGGAGGAGGTCCACCTGCTGGTAAAAGCTCTCTCACACAGATAGTACACAGCCCCTGCCACCCCAAACACGGCCGCTTCAAGAGGATGGGAGCTGAGCAGAGAAGCTGTGTGTAGGGTAGAGAAAAGCGGCCTGAAAGGCGTCCGGGGCCACGCGCTGCTCATCCCAGGAACCTGAACAACAGAAGGGAGAAGACAGTGGCAGGGGACGACAGGAGAAATGACACCACTGAACCTAAAAAACAGCAGCTGCAGATCATGAAAGAAAAACAAAACAAGAAGCACCGGAGGATGGTGGTGAGGTTCCCGCTGACGCCTGCGCACACAGGCCTATGGCCAGGAACCAGCCAAGAGCTGGGTGGAGGTTTTCAGCTCACACGGCAAAGCCGTGAAAAGGGTTTTCCTAACTGGGTGGTCCTGTGAGCACTGAGTCTCCCACATGGGACTTGTGGGGATGCAGGACAGGCCACCGCTTCCTCTGCCAAGAAAGCCCTGGAGTGAACACAAGGCACACAGCCACTCACTCAGAAGGTCCTGAAAGACTCTCTCCTTTCACCTGGATGGGCAACCGCCCCTAGTCACTGGACCAAATGATGGGAAAATGACACCTGAACCTCCTGTGGGAAGGGAGGAAGGACGATAAAGTAAAACTATCAATGCCAGAGCATTCCGGCCACTTCCAGCTGAGGGCTACACAAAATTCACAGTGATTCCTTGTTTTCTAAAATGCAGACACAATTTTAAACTGATGACCACACTTTGAGAAAAGGTCCCAATCAAGCTAGAGTGAACTGCTACAGAAGTGTGATTCTGTGGATTTCCCAAGATAAGCTGCTAGTGGGAAGTCTCTGCCTGGAGCTGGAAGTTCCTCTGCCTTAGCCGGTGGCCCAGGTGGGGCCGAGGATGTCCTCCAGGCTGCACATGCCCTCCCTGTCCTCCAACCTGCATGCCCTCTGCGTCAGCAGAGCTGCTCTCCTGCTGCCTGTCCCTCAGGCCATTCTCAGTGCCTGCAAAGGAAGTTTGTCTTGATCTCCTTCCTACCCACAAAGGAACAGCCCACCTCAGGACCAAGCACACAGGAGCCCTTGTTGGGCTGAGGGTCCTGGTACTTCTCTTATTAGGTGGAACTACTTTTAGTTGCTCTGTAGTTCCTTTAGTTTGAGTCTAACCTCAGGGCAAAGAAAAGAATATCCTAATTATCAGACCAGCCAAACATCCCGGAGAACTCCTGCTTATGTGTTTAGATTGTGACAATAACTAATCATGTTATTGAGAGTCTGGACTTTATTTATTTTTTGGTACCAGGGATTGAACCCAGGAGTGTTCAACTACTAAGCCATGTCCCCAGCACCACCCCTCCCCCTTTTATTTTTTTTTAATATTGAGAAAGGGTCTTGCTAAGTTGCACAGGGCCTTGCTAAGCTGCTGAGGCTGGCCTTGAACTTGCCATCCTCCTGCCTCAGCCGCAGAGCCACCGGGATTACACCCCTGCACTTGGCAAAAGTCTGGATTTAAGGTTTGAATTATGGCCAGAGTTCTGCTTCTCTGCTGAGGAGCACAGCAAGGCTACATCTGATCCAACAGCAGTGCTTCGTGCTTATTTAGAGGTTAGGGGAGCCTCCTGAGGAACAACCATAACATCGTTTGTTCTTTCACTGTATTGTTTGAAAACAGAGAAGACTGATCCCACTTCAGCTTTCATGTCAGCTCTCAGCTCTGCTCAAACTCCCTGTGGGGGGGCTGGGGATGTGGCTCAAGCGGTAGCGCGCTCGCCTGGCATGCGTGTGACCCGGGTTCGATCCTCAGCACCACATACAAACAAAGATGTTGTGTACGCCAAAAACTGAAAAATAAATATTGAAATTCTCTCTCTCTCTCTCTCCCTCTCTCTCTCTCTCTAAAAAATAAAAATAAAAAAGTTTAAAAAAAAAAAAAAAAAAACTCCCTGTGGTCACAATGACCACTCCCCCCCTACCCTGAGGGACATCTGCTGCTGCTTCACTGAAAACTCTCACATCCATCACAGCCCCAAAGTGGGGGTAAGGATATGGTGGTGATTTCTATTCTGAGTACTTGGAAAAACATTAGATATTAGGTTGTGGGTAGAAAACTGAAGCCTTACATGCCGCACGCCCCATGTAAGGGGGCTAAAAAGAATCTACACAGGCCTCCTTTGGCTGGCTGATCTATTAATTTTTCCTGGCAGGCACTAACATGCTGTCCCATGTCCTGAGAAGTGAGTAGCCACTATGTGAACGAGATAATCAGGCAGACACGGTCGCACACACTTGCAATGCCAGCTACTTGGGGGTCAGAGGCAGGAGAATCTCAAGTTTAACACCAGCCTGGGCAACACAGTGAGACCCTGTCTCAAAATAAAAATCAGAAGGCCCAGAGATGTAGCTCAGAGGTAGAGCACACCTGGGTTGGATCCCCGGTCATACAACCGAAACAAACAAACCTGGATGCTCTGGAAAATAACAGAAACTGTTAACCAATCCAAATAGCAGCTTTGGCCCAATATCACAGAACATACTAGAAAACAATGTACAATGGTTATACATGGGTCAAAATTTTCCTAGCCCTTCTGTTCCAATACAATCCTCTACTGTGGTCAGATTTTGCTAAGAATTTCTAGATTAGCCTTTAACAATTTTAAATGAATTAATGTCCTTTGAAAGAAAGCATTTCCTTAATAATAATACACTGATAAATATTCTGGGGATTTCACTCAGGTTGGCGCCTATTTTCTTCACATACAGAGTAAGTTACTTGGAGTTCATTTTAACCTTTGGGAAGTTTTTCTCCTTATCATTTTGGAAGAAAGCCACTGACTCCAGGTCTCTGGGGGGCTGGGAGCCGGTACTCACCAGGGAGCGGGAGCTCTGCCGGGTCGGGGGCAGGAACTGCCTCACGTTGGTGGGCGTCTCCTTCTCGATGGAGTGCCGGCGCTGGGGCGGCTGCCGACGCTCAGGCTGCGGGGTGGACGACATGGGCAGGAACTCTGGGGGCTCTGCAGGCGAACCCAACAAAGGACTCTCTTACAGAACAGAAATCTTAGGCCTTGACTTTCCGACGGAGAGCCCTGTCAATGTGACAGCACCGCGTTCCAGGAGAGACTGCAGGCCGGTGGTGGCCAGATTAAGGGGGACCCCGAGGGACTCCCAGCCAAGTGGCAAGGAGAAGGAAAACCTGTTCTGAACACTCCGTCAAATTCACATGAGGAAGCACAGCACAGCACAGCACACTCCTGGATCTAGTCTTACAATTCACATCTCCGGCATTATTTTAAAAACATGCAAAAATATGTATTCTGTATAGCCAAAAAAGCTCCCAAACCATCCCAGAATTCTTAAGTGCATCCTCTTTCTTTTTACATTCTCCCTTATAAAGATAGAATATGAAAACCTTTTGTACTACATGTTTATTCAGATATTTTATTCTTAGGTTTAAATTGTATTTAAATTGCAAACAAAAAAAATTAAGCTTGATGTTAACATTGTAGCCGCTGCTCCTCTGCCTAGTAGTATTTTGGGAAACGGCGTGAAAGAATTTTTCAAGGCTGAATGGTGCTGGATTCACCCTTTGAAAGCACAAGGAGAACATTAGAAATAAATCATCCTGACAGTCTGATTGAGTACCCCCTCCTGCTCTACTGCAAAGGAGGGCTGCTTCAGCCAGTGGGTGGGTCAGCAGGGCCAACAGAGTCAAACGAGACCCACCAACTTGCACCATCCCCTTACGAGACAGCAGTCGAGAAAGATGCAGAAATCCCTCCTGTGGCTGAACTGGGTCCCTTATGCTGGGCCTCACCAAATACTAATTACACATAGTAACCCAAACCACTTCCTGATTTTTTTTTTTAATAATCTTTTTAAGTAACTGAAATGCTATGTAAAGAATTTTAACCACTAAGCTCTCTGGTGCACAAGAAGTCAAAAGACTCTTAATATGTAATTAACTTTCAGTTCTTTATAATAATCTTATGGGTAAAAGATTACTGAAAGCCTTTAGAAATCAATACCTTCATTTAGGTATCTGTGTTCCAAATCTACTGCCTGTAGATTCTGTGTTCAGAATCTACTAAATTCTCCTATGGTATCTTCTGGAAGCACGTTCACGTGCATGAATGAAGGTGGGGGTGTGTGTGTGTCCCCCAGAAGGGACAAATATGATTATTTAGGGCTTACTGCTCAAATTCAGATGAGGTAATTAATCTAAGATAGGCACACCCCTCGAGGACTTATTTCCGACATTATCTGTCACACTCAAACGTGCCCCACCTGCTCCACATTAGAACTGAGGCCAGCGACCAGGTTAGCCTACCTCTGGAGGGCAGCTAAGAAAGTAGCCAGGTGTTCCTGCTTGTGATGGTGAGACCCAGGGTTGGGGCTTTACACCCCGAAGGTCACAGGGAGCTCTGGGTTCCTTGGTCTGGGCCACGTGTGCCCTGGGTACTCACTCTTCCTCACGCACGTGGCCTCCAGGGCTGGGTCCTCGAGGAAGGAGGGCGACGCGCTGCTGCCACTGGACGACCTGGGCAGAGTCTCCTCCTGAGGAAGGGAGAGGTCCTGCCAGTCAGCACTCCCAGGCTGCTAAGAACACACGACTCCCAACGGCTCCACATCACAACTCAAAGGTTCAAAGCAGCGGAGACACCCAGAGGGCCTGAGTTAGACAGCTCTGGGTGTGTGTCCCAGGTCGGGCCCACTGAGTGGCATGGGGCAAGTATTTCAGCTCCACCACTGGTGAGGGGGCATGACACCTCTTCTCCACAATGTTACTGGAAGGACTGAGAGGCACACTCAGGAATATCGAACCCAAGTACTAGATGGTAAGCCCCATTGGCAGATGCTGGGTCGTCCTGCTCACTGCTGTGTGCTTAGTAGCAAACCCATGACTTAGTAATAATGAGTAAATATTAGCTGAAGGAATGGATGAAAGTAAACATTTACCGAGCATCATAAGTCTAGAAAAATGCCTACGGTGCACCAAGTAAAATTCAAATTCCTGTTACCAGTGAGAAGGGACCTTAATTGGCTTTAATGCAAACCTTAATAAGGTACCATATTTATCCAAGAAATATTTTCTACTTTGTGACAGAAAATACATTAACTAGAAAACAACTAAATTTCACTATAATATCTATGAAATACCACTAAATATTTTAAATACAGAAGGAAGAATATTAGGTAAATCTGCTCATCCATGACTTTGTGAGGTAGTGAAAATTCCCTTTGACCTTCCCAGCTCAGGTGACTTTAAGAATTAGTCAGTTACCAAAGAGGGGCCTCCCCTGAAACTTCATGCTGAAATCATCAGTTGCAACTCAGTTACAAGGTAAAGAATCTGGTCCAAGATCAGGAGAAGGAGAAAGGCCACAAAGGGAGGCAGAGGGCACCTGCAGGTTTTAGCAGTGGCTTCCCCATTCCTGGGACAGGCCAGGAAGAGCAGCCAAGCAGTGAAGGTCACACCCCATCCACATGTGCCACAGGCCACAGCAACCGGGACATGCAGCCAGCCAGCAGAGAGAAGGACTCCTGCTTATGGAGCTCAAAAGGGGACAGCAGCCAAAAGCACGTCTTAGGAAAAGAAAAAAAGGAGCGAGGAGCAGCACCTCCCTGCAATGTCCTGCACAAGACTACACGATGGAGACCCGGAAAACCCTCCCTGGCCCCACGCACTCCTGCCCACCTTCCGCAGGAACTTTTTCTGCAGTAGTGGGAATTGTTCCTTTCCAAGCCCTTTTTATTTTCATTTCTAAATTTTGATACAGGGTGTTGCTAAATTGCTGAAGCTGGCCTCGAACTTGGAATCCTCCTGTCTCAGCCTCTGGAGCAGCTGGTATGACAGGCCTGCGCTGCTGTGCCCAGCTAACAATGTGTTTGAAGTCCAATTTTACATGCTGTTTCCTCTGTTAGTGTCAAGAGAGAAACAGATCCCATTTCTTCTTTTTTTTTTTTTTAAGAGAGAGAATTTTAATATTTATTTTTTAGTTTTCGGCGGACACAACATCTTTGTATGTGGTGCTGAGGATCGAACCCGGGCCGCACGCATGCCAGGCAAGCGCGCTACCGCTTGAGCCACATCCCCAGCCCTCCCATTTCTTTATTTACAGGCAGAACCTAATTATAAAGCTAAGCTTTGTCTCTTGAAGATATTACCACCCTTATTTTTTAAAGAAAACTCTGGGGGGGGGGGGGGAAGCTCTCTAAATAAAGCCTGTCAGAGTGAAGTCTTTTTTAAGCAAGCAAAGAGATCAATAGTCTTAATACCATAAATGTTAAAATTTCAAAGAAAACTAACCAATGTGAGAAAGTGTGGTCAGTGGGGGGAGTGGCCACTGGGCTCACAGCCTGCAATGGCCCCCTTCGGCCTGGCCCCTCCTCCACTGTCCTGTATTGAAGGAGAAGAGCTGTGGAGGGGTCTCTGTGGAGGGGGGTTCTTTTTCTTTTTTCTTTCCACACTTTTTATTGGTGCATTATAGTTGTACATAATGATGGGATCTGTTGTTACATGCACACAATGTAACCACACAGTTTGGCCAATACTCTGCCCAGCACTTCCACTGTGTGTGTGTGTGTGTGGGGGGGGAAACCTCCTTTTCTTTCCTTCATACCTAATTCTAGGTGAAGTCCTATAAAACCTCACAGCCAGCTTTCCCTACCATTGCTCCCAATCTTTAAAACAGCTACTCAATATCTGATAGTCTTGAAAGCACTTTAAGGAAGCAAAGTAAAGTTAATCAGGAGCCTTCGTGGTACCCTAGAGCGCCAGCTCTGCTCCAGGAAGTCAGCAGGGCAGGGCGAGATCCACCCCTTTCCTAACCATCTGGAGTGAGGGGCTGGAGGAATACCCTTCACTGCCCCTAGCAGGTCAGAGTGTCAACTCAAAGTAAGCATCTTTCCTGAATTTTACTTTTCAAAATAACACTAAAAATGTGCAGATATGGTTCTAGGGGAATAAATATTTCAGTTCAGGTAAATTTAAAGGTAACATTCTGATTTTTTCCTTAATAATGCCTGATACTTTTCTTTCACTTTTGTAGACACAAGGAAGATAAGAGTGAGAAAGGAGCACATTCAGAGCAGGATCTGTGCTACTCAGAAGCTGCATTCTCTATTTAAAAATGCATTCACTCAAAATTAAAGAGCAACACAAGAAAACTGCATGCATAATGTACTCATTTTTAAGTGTTTTTGCAAAAAGGAAATAACCAAGGTTTGGTGATAGAATCTGATGACCTCATTGAACTTGCTGTCTTCCTGCCTCAGCCTTCTGAGCTGCTAGGATAAATAGGCATGTGCCACCATGCCCGGCTTGATTCCCAGTTTATGTATAATTATAATGTACCAATAAAGAAAGGTTAAAAAAGGAAACATAACCTCTTAAAACCGAAAAAAAAGTTGATATAATTTCCTTTAAGGAAATTGAAAATATGTAAGCTATGAAAGTGTATATTTTCATCTCCCAAATGTAGTTCTAGAAATATTCTGAAATAATATAAAAATGTAACATAAGAACGTTCACTATAATGTTGTTACTTATAATAGCAGAAAATCGGTGCTAATCTAAATGTTCTAAAATGGGGGACAGGGCAAATGCTAATGATGGCATACCACTGGACATCGTAATAGCACTGTGTTTGAAAAGGACATTTAATCAGATGGTAAAATGTTCATGGTATTTTGGTAAGCCAAAGACATGGGTTAGCTCTAGTTCTGGCAAAATGGCAGGTTAGACAAGCTACTTCCAAGCCCTAAGAGAGGTGTGAAGCTTCTGGCCACCACCAATGGACAAGTGGTGTCCACTAACAGTGCAAATTCTCAAGTTCAGTGTCAAGGAGGCAGAACCAGCAGGCCATGTCTGACAGCTAGAAACTCCGAAGGCACCAACCCCAACTTGAGCTAATGCTTCCTGTGATTGCAATTTGAACGGATAAAGCTACTGGGTAAGTACAAGAGAAAAAAGATTGGTTTGCCACTACTGCAAATGGATCTCTTACTTAAAGGAAAAGAAAAAAATTTGATTTTCCTTGATTAAACCACAAACTTTGGACTTTAAGAAAACGAAAAGACAAGTCAGTGTCTCACAGTTCTTACAGTGATTAAGAGAACCGTTTTCTTTCTGCATAAAACAGTGAAGTTATCATTGATGTGCAAATAATTAATATTCTACTTCACAAGACCATTTGATCAATAATAACATAGTAACTGATTACAAGGAACTTCAGAACAAAATAAGAATTACTTAAACAGTAAACTGCTCTTTGTGATCCTACAGACATAAGTTAGCCTCACAATCAGCAATGAGGAAACTGCTGGTGGGTGATGTCATCAACTGAAAACTGCCTCTCTAGGTGACATCCTACAGTGGGAGAAGCTGTCTCTCAAAAGAACGTCAAGTCTCCAAGAGAAAGACACAACCATGATCAGAGTTCACTGCGCAGGAGGTGTCCTGGTGGCCTTAAGACGGCAGAACAAAAGCTCTCTGTGGGGTAGCTGAGAAGGGTGTTCACATTCAGGACAAGGTGCTTGGTTTGCAGTGTTGCTGCTTCTCCTCCAGCCATTTCCAGGGCTGCAGGATATGGGGTGGCAAACAGGTAGGGCGCAGAAGTGCAGTGCAGGCCACATGCTGTCACTTTTGGCACAAACACTTCCCTTAGGAGGGAAGATGAACTTCATGGTGCCCTACGAGGCCCTCAGCGAGGCCAGGAAGATGGACAGTGAAGGTGGAAAGACTCTGGCCTCCACCTCCATTTCTAGTCACAGACACAGCAGCTTTCTGTAACTCTGGGGTAAGGAAAAGTTCTGATGCTTAAAGAAAGGTCTGGAAGCCTTTCCTTAAACCAGGAGGGAAGGAGCAAAATGGGGAAGAAGGTGATTAAGAGGGAGACACAAGAAAGCAAGATCAGCCTTCTCTGAGATTTCCCTTGACTCAGCCTCTGCAGCCCTGAGTCCTGACCCTGCCTTTGCTCCTGGTGCGACCTTGGCCAGGAGTTCACTAGGTAAGTCAGCAGAGCCACCACATGCCAGAGGTGGAGCAGAGGCTCCATGGCCTCCTGTCCTGGAGCACAGGCCAGCACAAGCATGCTAGGCCCATCCAGGCTCTGGTCATCGCACAGCAGAAGGGAAGGCCCCTGCCTGTCTGCCATGTTCATCTAAGTCTAACACCCAGGTCCCACCTCCCGCCTGAGGCTGCTCCAGCCTTCCACCCTCTGAGACCACCAGACTCCCATGCATTCAGTCACACAGTCCAAAGTGCCCTCAGACACTGTGCTCAGAGAGGCTGTAAGGATCCTTGGCTGTAGGTTTTCATTTGGTATTTAAATGACAAATACCTAGAGGACAAAGGCCATGGTATTTCTGCCTCCACCTCTAATATTTATTGAAGTCAGTCAAAAATATTTGACCAGAAAAAATGGAAAAAACAAGTTGGTGAAAAGGCCAAACAGAAGAGATAAAGAATATGTTAAAAAGCAGAAAACAAACAAAAAAAATTACTAGAGAATGCAGATGAAGGCAGTGTGATGTGACATGAACACACCTCGTCTTCATATTTGGGCCATTTTTACTAGAGAGCAGAGATGAACAGAGATCAATTTTGGTTTAGGAATGTCCTGGTATCAGAAATAACAAAAGGGGCAGGAGAATACCAACCGCAGGTTAGAAAAGGCAGGATTCTTCAATGTCTTCTGCAGTTCCATACTTCTGGGGTTGCACTGGGATGCTCATATGAGTTCATGGAACTCATCAGATGGAGGATACAGGGATTAATTCCAGGTGGAGGATACCTGATTCTACTCCTCTCACCAGCTGGAAGACACTGGGATCCACTCCCCTCACCAGGCATAGCGTATGGGGATCAACTCCCTTCACTGGCTGGAGGGCACAGGGATCTACTCCCTTCATGCAGTGGAGGGTGCAGGGATCTATTGCCATCGTTGGATGCAGGGTACACTGTCAATAAGATGAAGGGTCTCTTCCAGGTCCTGAGAACTGGGAGCCTGGGCAGGTTCCCTGTGGATAACAACCTTCACTAGTCCACACTGGAAGGAAAGCTGGTGTGAATTTCCTAGTGCACCATCCATCCAGATGAATGTCAGCTGATGATCTGACTTTACAACAGATGACCTGCCTAGTCAGCTTCCACTAGGTAACAGATCACCTGAAGCTAGCTAATGCGGGAAGACACCGTTAGGATAAGCACACTAATCTACTTTAATTCAATTAAAGGTATGTTTCCTCCACAGACACTTTATTGAAACTTTGATTACTATAAAGCCCAAATTTAAATATACTTGATTAAATATGAAGGCTTCTATTTATCTGTTTTCTTAATGTTAAAATTTGAACACTCTAAACTTTTAAAGTTTTAAAATTCTTTTCAAAAAAGTAACATAAAGCATTGCCACATATGATCCCTTTGAGTAGTCCTTCCTTACACTTAGAAACATCAATCATATTAAACTGCAGAGGAAGGGAGGGTATGCTGCCTTTCAGGCCACTAAGATTACGACCCCTGCGGCTAGTGACAAAGGTCAGAGGCCACAGGACTGTAGCTTCAACACTTCCCCTGGCAGTGCCCCCCTGTTCTGATGGTAGGGGGCTGGGTAACAGCCTGAGGGACTTGAGGTGTTAACAAAGTATCTTCTAGAAGAGACCATAAAAAACGCTGTAGAGGCTGCCAGTGTTTGGGACCACGGCCTGGTGCATGGTTCTGGGCAGGAGGTGATGGAGGAGTCAAGCAGAGTCAGCCACAGGCCAGGGGGCAAAGGAAGGCAGCCCTGGAAGCTGTGGACAGACCCACCCAACAGAATGTTCTGCAAGAGGACCCTGACCTGCACCATCCTATGGTGGTGGCCACTAGGCCTGAAAACCCAAGTGCAAATATAGGCTGGTGCAAGCGACTGGGGAGAGATAAGAGGGCAGTCGTGCACACACGAGGGGCAGGGAGGGGTTTGGCAAGCAGATGAGGGGAAGGCAGGGCAGAAACCAGCTTCACCTCACAGCTGGTCTTAGAACGGGCAGCAAGACCCAGCAGGAGGCAAAGGTGCACAGGACACTGGCCAGGGTGGAGAGCGAAGGAAATGCAGGACCACTCTCAGGAGTGCTTGCTAGCTTGCTAGCTTGCTTTTTGAGACTTGTCTGCTGACATTACTATTACAGAAAGAATCGCAATTCCGACATGTGTATTTTAGAGGGAGAAGAATACGCAGAAAGGTTTTTCTGGTCTTTATTTTTCCCCTTCCCCAAACAAAGGGGAAGGTGGTATAAGTTTGAAAACTGATGACTAATTTTAGCCCTATGTATAATTTAAGACTGCAGAATATTCAAATTTCAGCATTTATTCTAGAGGTGCACCACTGCACCAGCCTACTCAAATGACACTAAGGCACCTGCTGTCTCCCTCTCTGCTACCCAGATCAACTGGAATCCTCTTCGATGGCTGGAATGTGAGAGGAGAGGAAGCAACCTCTGAAGGCCACGGCGATCTAGATGGGCCTCACCTCGGAGTCAGAGCTGTCCAGCTCGGCCAGCGTGGGGGCCTTGAGGAGCTTCTTGCGCTGTGTAGGTGCTTGCTGGGCAGCACGGGTCCCCCCAATTTCTGTCTGCGATGTCAGGCCTCCATTCAGCATAGATGGCTCCCCAACATTCTTTGGAGATTCTGGGGTAGTCACATCTGGAGGAAGAAAGAGAGAAGCTCAGCTGTGCTTAAACCATCAAGGTAGGTGGTGCTGAAAACTGGCATCAAGCAACAAGCACCTCCTGATCACTCGGGCTTGGCACAGAGGCACCTCGCCTTTGCCCACAAACCACTATGTTCAGGGTTTAACTGTTGAGACTTGATAAAGGAAACTTCACACGTTCACATTTGTAGTTCAGAATTCAGATCTGGGAGAAATCCTACAGACTCTGACTTCTTTTTATTTTTCAGATGAAGAAACTGAGGTTCTGAGAATCTGGCTTTCCTTTACTACCTCTGAGGAGGCAGAGGTGGGCAGACGTAAGGATAGCACATGGAGCCTTACGGGCACAGTTCCAAGCTCTGTATGTGTCTTGGACACCAGGGGCTGGAGTTGTGGCTCAGAGGTAGAGTGCTTGCCTAGCACTGTGAGGCACTGGGTTCGAGCCTCAGCACCACATACAAATAAAATAAAAACATTTTTAAAAAACCCAATATACCAGTAATTCATATACCAAAAATCAATATGCCAACAAACAAAGAATCTGGGAGATGTTCCCTCTCACACATCAGATTTAAATTATTAAGGGCTCAAATTTGATGGGAAGTTAACATGACAAACAAGGAGGAGGAGGAGGAGGAGGCAGCTCTCTACAGGAGCCTCCTGATTCTGAGCAAGCTGCCCAAGCTGCTTCCCCCTCTGTAACACAAGGACAGGGACAGAGGAGAGCTGCTGAGAGGGCGCAAGGCTGACACCACTCAAGGACACCCTGTAGGCAAGGCGGGCAACACCAGAGCCAGCAGCTGTGAGCAAGTGAAGGCAGGCCCAGACTGGCACCCGAGCCCCATGCCGAGCCCCATGCCAAGCCCCTGCTCTGGGGCGCTCTCCTGGAATCCTCCCCTGCAAGTGGAATTAGTTTTCCTCACCATTTCAAGTAAAAACTTAAGTGTGGACTGAATTTAATAGCTTACTCAAAACAAGGGTACATGAAAGTGAGGAGGAGCAGCAGTAGGTTTTTCCTCAACAAATGACACTTCTACGTCTGGAGTTAAGAGGTCAAGTTCCAGGAAACAGTCAGTAGGCAAGAGTGCTCCACTGTGCAACTCCCGGGACGCTGCCTAGGAGCCTGCACAAGAGACCTGCACACTGTGCTTACTGCAAATGACACACAGCTTATGCAACGTTTATAATCTCTGCTTATTTTTGGAGACAGGACGTCAGAGAACATGCACTTCTGAACATGAAGAAAGGTTTGAACAAGCTAGAAAAAAAGGATGAAAGGAAGAGGAAAGGGAAGAAAAAAGGAGGGAGGAGGGAAGAAGGAACGGAGAAGGCAGAGCATCAGTCAGGTTTTTAATACCTAACAATACACACACTTATTTTATTATTGCCTTCCTGGGGATTAAATGGTTAGAACAAATAAATAATTGATGGTGTGTGTGTGTGGGGGGGTGGGTATTGAAAGAGAAAAAATAGAATGGGTGACAAGGGTTTACATAAAATATAAAGGTTAAAATCATTAAATAATTCTTTTGTAAGAGATGTAGGGAGAAGTATCTTAAGTATGTTAAAAGTTTTCCAGAAAGCAAGAGGAAATGACTGGGCTAAATGATTAATTTCTATTCAAGAAAAAAAGTGTTTAAATATGGTCTTGAAGAATAAATTTCTCAAAGTTTTATTCTACAGAATACTAACTCTATAGAATTCTAACTATATACATTTCCAAAGACTGCTCGCATTGTTTAGGAGAAAGCACTCCTAAAACTCAGGCGAGACAGGCGAGAAAGCTCTCGCCTGTCTGAGCTTCTCATATTCCCACAGAGGCTCCCTCTGCTCCGTGGGTGGCAAAGAGGAGGAGGAGGCCTGGGAACATGGCCAGCCTCCCAGTCCAGGATGGACACACTTCCCACCCTGCTGCACCCCACCACGGGTAGCGCTTAGGGGCATGAGCAGCTCAGTGGTACATATTTATGAAAACTTTGTAAAATATATAACCACTAATCAGATCCGGGATTTTATGGATATCATTGCTTAGGACAATGAAGAGAGTCATTTAGGGTAGTTTAAACATCTTAAACAGTACTGGAGGCACTATGTGGAGTTCAGGGACAGTGGCTGCCCTGAGCTCATTTCAATACAGGGACATTGAGAAACTGCCCAGCAGCTTCCTAACCATCTGAACACTGTTCTACGACAGTTGTCTCTTTAGCTCACTGATTAAAACTCCTGGAATCAACACCTATTGGTATTTGGATTAAACTTTTTATTTCTTCTATGTAAGACAGCATATCTTGAGGGGAAAAATTGTGTTATATTAAAGATGTGAAATATTTAGACAGTTTTAGAAACACAGAATCTAAAATGTATACTTATAATATTCAATATTTTATATAATAACTTTGTGCTGCCTTATTCTGTTTGAGGAAATTTGACTAGAATACAGGTTCTATATTTAATATATACATAGGAAAAATACTCACCTTGATTGATGCTGAGTGGACTGTTAGGAATTTCACTGAGAAATGACCTCTCTACGATGTTCTTAAGCAGCAGGATGTACTGTCTTATTCTACACTTAGATTCAAAAGTTATCATCTAGACTACAAGCTTCAAATGTTTACTCCTTAGTCTGTGCATTCTTCAACTCAGGAAATACACTCCTATCCTTAATAGAATTAGAAATGGACGAACCTTTCCTGTTTACAATCTGGGACATTTTGATAATAGTCAAAATGCAACAATGAAAAACATAAAAGTAGCACAAAAAAGAATGAAGCAGTTGGAAATCACAGAGTACATTAAGGCACAAAATAAATCACAGCAAATGACAAGTGAAGGCAAAACTCTCTGCTGGAGGGTGTAAGTAACAAGAACTTTCTTCCCAACACAGAACACCCGTGGGCCTGTGAACACACCCTCATGTGGGAGCCCAAGCCTGTGTCCATCAACCCACTGCCCACCACCTCATTCCCTGCCACCCAGCCTCAGAGACCTCAGGCAGAGGTCAGGAAAAGAGCCTCGTGGTACACTTGGCCAACTTCCGGAGAGCAGCAGTCACACATACGTTCTAAAACTTTCCTGAGTTCCTTTTCTAGACTATATTTGTTTTTACGGGGTTACTCTGCAAATGGTTGATAAAATTAAAATTGTCAAATGGATAAAAGAAAATAGAAAAGGCTCTTCAGTGGTCAGTCAAAAAGATTGTAAAATTTTATTCATGCCATAGATCTACAAAAATAAACAGAAAACTTAAAAGCAGTTGGAAATTAGTTTCACAGTTAAAAGACAGTATTCAATATAGAAAATGAAGTTAGAACTCTCTGGCTCTTTACATATGCACTATATGTAAGGTATGCCACTACTTCTTTGTGACTTAAGGAGCATTCTATAGTATTTAAAAGGAAATTCTGGAAGAAAACATTGTAATACCTCATGTTATATGTTTTAAACAGTGGCTTCTAAAATTAAAAACTTTAAACTGTAAAATATTTCATTGAAATCAGCTGGCTTTGGAAGTTTGCTCATGTGTGCTCTTCCCTGAGCCACAACCTGCACTGGTTTTCTTCACTCTTGAGCTGTCATTCCCACCTGGGCTACATCTACCCAGCTCCTGCCTACCAACTGAGACTCTGCAGGCATCTCAAGCAGCTGACTGTTGGGAGTTCAGCTACTAAAAACTGAATGCCCCAGAGAACAGGATGCACTGAAATTTGGTTTTCTTAAAAGTCTTTCTCTTTCTCTCAAGGCCAAGGCCGGAAGCTGTGACAGCCCCATGTGGGTGGTGGCTGAGTTCTGGACCCTAAGCCTGGCATCATGGCTCCCGCGTAACTGACCAAGAGTGCGGATGTGCTGCAGTTTTGATTATTTCAAGTATACTGTTTTCAAAAGGCAGAATGTCTTACTGACCACAGATTACAAGAAAGCCTTTCAATTTTCTTTTTTGACATGTTTGAACAAGCAGATGAATGCAACGTGTTTCACAGAAACCACACAAACCCACGTCAGGTGTGAAATGTTTGTTGTTTTTACCTGACAAGTCAAAACTGTGAGACATGCTAAGTGGCCGCATTGCTGGAAAAAAGAAAACAAACAATAAAAGAAAACAGTTCAGCTGTTAGGAGTATACAGGAAAGAAAGAAAGGGCGGAGCGCGCAGGCACACCTCAGCCCCCAGGCTGCTAGAGAGCAGGCCTGAAGGTGGCAGCACCATGCAGGAACCTGAGCCTCCACTGGGTCACTGAGACTTGACATGCAGGGACAACAGAAGGGAAAATGAAGATGAAGAATTGCAGAATAGAAAGCCACAGAAGGATCTTTCACTTATATATAAAATAGACCCAAAGGAAAAACGGGCAAGTTTTAAAACAGGATTTTAGGGAATGTACACAATGTTTAGAATTTTAGCACACAAATGTAGTAATGTAAGTCAGGGTGAAAATTTCAATAATGTAAGTCAGGATGAAAATTTGGTTTTCTCAATAAAGGTGAAACATTTCAGTTTAACAGTCTCAGTAACCAGCGGCATCACAACGTGTTATATACTGTGTCTTCAGATATAAATGACTTCCAAAAAGGGTGCTTGGCACACAGTAAAAAAAAAAAAAAAAAAAAAAAACAATGATTACCATTTCTTAAGATCATTATTTCCGTCTTGTTGAAATAATCTGTTTCTAAAATTTATTACATATCATGAAACTGCCAAAATATGTACTTTAAGTGGGTAAATTTTAGGGTATGTATATTATACCTTACCCAAGCAGGCAGAGGAGGCTGTGAGAGAGATCTGATGAATTTGGTACTATGGACAGAGCTACCTACTTTCATTGCAGTCCCAAACCCTGACCAGTAACTTGATGGTACCTTGCCCAGGAGAACACCTCTTCCGTGCCCTGGGCTGTTCTCCTGTCCCTGTTCAGAAACTGTGCAGGGATGCACAGCATTTCAGATGCCCAGGTGGCCTTCCTCCCTCCCTCAGGAGGTGCGGTCTGCTCTCCCCAGGCACACACTCAGCTACCAGGACCTGCAAGGCTCCCCAGAACCGCTGGAGGCAGAGTGGAGTCTCTGGTGTCAGCCCACATTCTTTCTTCCATTCTTCTACATCCTCTTCACACCAGCTAGCCAGGATGATCTGAGGCGTTCACTATTTCTTTTTGGCTTCCCCATTCCACAAAGCCCTCATCACAGCCCTGTCTCAGGCAACTTGTCATCTAAGGACAATGCTGCCTTCCTGGCATGACCTCTGGTGGCCTGAGGTGCTGCTGCGGGAGGATCCACTGCAGGAGGGCAAGGCTGACGCACAGGCACACCAAGCAGTGTCCTCCAGGAAGGCAGCCTCTGGGCTCTGTACCCCAACTGAACAGACTGTACTCTTCAGCATGTATGTTAGTAGGTGATTTCAGGGAATAATTCACATCTACAACCCAAAAGCTCAATATAGCATCCTTCAAAAAAATAGATGTGAAGGAAAAACACTGACTTATGTCCAGCACACATCTCCACAGGTAGATGTTTTCAAAAGCTGTATTTCATCAAAGGGATCTGCATCTGAGGTGGGGCAAATGAGGCAGCTATTTTACTTAACATTCTTACTGTTTGATGGTCAGAAAGTAATATTTTAAGCACTTCCATCCTAACGTAAAAGTTAGGATATAACTTTTTTCCCTCCAGTACTGGGGACTGAACCAGGATGCTCTACCACTAAGCCATACCCCCAGTCCTTTAAAAAATTTTTTTAAATTTTGAGACAGAGTCTCACCAAATTGCCCAGGATGGCCTCCAACTTGCAATCCTCTGCCTCAGCCTCCTTTCCTCCTAAGCATAAGAAAGTGATTAGGGATTTTGTGTTGATGAGAATAATCTTCCACTCACTCTTCAAAAACTATGCATTTCTAAACTCAAATACCATCTACTGTAGATTTTCCTAATTACGGATAGCAAATAAAATACTACATATTCTCAAGGTAAAATATTACATATCCTCAATCTTCTCTAACATTTTTCTGCTCTTCTCTGGTATGTGACCTCACCTGTGGCTGAAGACTTAAGAAAGCAATGCAGTCACTTCTGGGGGAAGAGGTTCTGTCTCTCCAAGCTCTCTAGCCCAGGAGGACAGACAGTAACTAGTGATTGTGGCAATTAACATGGTCAGAGAAAACAAGACGGGGCAGGTGCTAAAGTGCCATTTAGCCACATGCTGGAAGGTCACAGCCTTATAAATCCAGTTCTGTGTCATAATTAATGGCAAGATGTTTGTGACACATCAGTGTTAAATGGAGAGATGGGATACTGTACAGACGTGGAATTTGGTTTTTTGTCCTCACTTTTTAGATTCACAGTAGATGCAGCTGGCTGATGAAATTATGGGTGACATTTCCTTCTTCAAACATTTAGACATTTTCTCCATTTCTGCACTGGGTTTATACTAGCAAATAAATGGAGAAAAAAATGTCATACAAGTATTTAGGGGAACTTTTCTTAGGTTAAGTCTGCCAACCTTATCCAAACTCTCCAAAGCCCAATTTTATTGTTAAAAAATCTATGTAGATCTGTGTAAAAAATGAACTCAAATTCCTTACTTTTCAATTAAGATCACTTGGAATTCTAGAATTCTCACAGAATCACCAAATTTGGAGGTTGTGAAACCCCAACTGTCAAGGCTAAATAAGATACACTCAACACAAAACTGTTACTTACGTATTCTAAAGTAGGGTCCCTGCCCTGGTTAGGCAGCACCTGAATCTAATTTTTTGAAGAAGTTGAAGAACATATACTGAGAAGAACCTGCAGTAATCAATCCACTCCCCACAAAGAAGCGTCCAGGACCAGGGGCATCACCTGTGACCTCTGCCAAGCACTGCAAGAAGGAACGCCAGTCTTTCTCAGTCTTCCAAAACTCCGAGGAGGGAAGGAAAAAAATTGAAGATCAAATGAAAATGGAAAACTACAGGCCAATATCTCGGATTAACACAGACGAAAAATCCTCAACAAAACGGCAGTGAATCAACTCTAGCAGCACACTGAAAGGACTACACCTGGGCCAAGTGGGATGTGACTCTGGGGCAGGAGGACAGCTCACCCTGTGAGAATGGGTCACACCCAGCTAATGTGACCTAGTAGAGTTTGGTAAAACTCCACACCTTCCATGATACAGACTCCCAAGGAAGTGGGAACAGAGGGAAGTTAATCAGCATAATAAGGACACATGTGAAAAGCCCCCAGGTAATGCTCATCCTGAAAAACTGAACACTTTCTCTCCAATATCAGGAACCAGGCAAGAATGACCATAGCACTGGTGGACCTCAGGAAAACAGCCAGGCAATAAATGGGGACCAGAATTAAAAGGCACCTAAATTGGAAAGGAAGAGGTAAACTGTCTCTGTAGACAACAAGATCTTATATACAGAAAACCCTAACAATGCCACAGAAATTGTCAGAACTAATAAATTTAGTAAAGTTGCAAGACACAAAATCAACTACAAAAACCTGTGGCATTTCAATACATAACAGCAAACTATCTGGAAAGGAAATTAGGAGAACAATCTCATTTATCACCAAGAAGAATAAAACACCTAGGAATACTTGTATTCTAGAATCCACAAGATACAAACGAATGCAAAGACACCTCTGTGTTCAGACCACAAGAATTAATATTGCTAAAATATCTGTACTACCCAAAGCTAAATACAGATTCAACACAATCCCCATGAAAATTTTAGTGGTAGTTTATATAGAAATAGAAAAGATCAGTTCCCAAAATTCATATAGAAAACCGAAGATGAATAGCCAATCAATCCTGAGACAGAAGAGCCAAGTTAAGGCATTACTCTTGCAGAGGTTCAAATATGATGTTACGAAGTTACAGCAATCAAAACACAGGGTACTGAAGTACAGGCAGACAGCCAGACCCAAAGATGGGACAAACCTGCTTAGATGGGGTCAACTAATGTGTGACAGCGTTACCTGAACCCACGGTGGAGAAGGTAGGTACAAGCAGTGTCAGGAAAACTGAATATCCACATTCACAAGAACAAAGCTGCACTCTGGTCTTACACCATACACAAGAATCAATTCAAAGTGGATTGAAAACTTAAAGTGAAAGACCTTGAAGTATAAAACTCCCATTAAAAAGCAGCAGAAAACCTTTACGACAGTGGTCTGGGCACCGATTTCAGGGATATGACACTAAAATCACAGGCAACACAAGAAAAACGAACACATGGGACTGCATCACACTAAAAGGCTTCCAGTGCCAGCAGAGCCCAGAGGGGAGGCTGGGCAGACACCAGCTCAGAGTCTGCACTGATACTGGACATCAACTCCTCATTTCAAGTTCTCTGAGCCTCCACTGTCAATCACTGTGGGAGTGACTGGAGACCAGAGATGACAACGCACAGCCCTGCTTACTGCACACTTCCAGAAGAGACCATGAGGCTGCAACTGCAGGAGGGCTGAGTGAGCCCCAGCAGAGCCCATCAGGACGGCTTCTCCAGGGCCAAGACAGGGGTCTAAGACCAGCAGGGGACCCGCCCCACTGCACCCAAGGATCACAGCAGACTTCTTTCCTTTTTAAATAGTTAACATTTTATTCCTAATGCAATAGAAAAGCTTAATTTTTTAAAATTGTGGTAAGAGCGCTTTAAAATGAAATCTACCTTAATCTATTTTCTTTCTCTCTTTTCGGCAGTGCAAGGTAAGTGTCCTACCACTGAGCTACACCCCAGCCCCATTTTAACAAATGTTGAAGTGTGAGATACGTTATTACTGAATACAGATACAATTTTGTACAGCAAATCTTTGGAGCTTACTCATCTTGTTTGATCGATAAGCCAGGCCCTGGCAACCAACACTACGTTTTTCTGATTCTATGAATTTGAGTGGTTTAGAGTCCTACTATTAGTAAATCCATGCAATATTTGTTTTTCTTATTTCACTCAGCATGATATCCTGAAGGCCCTTGTGAAATATGCCTTGTTTTTTGTTTTGTTTTTTATTTTAGTGGTACTAGGGATGGAATCCAGGGCCTCATACCTACTGAGCAAGTGCTCTGCTACTGAGCTACAAACCCAGCCCAGACATTTTTTTATATTTCAGGGGATCCACAGACTTTCCTCCAAGGAAAAAAACCCTTGGTTCCCTGATCTATGTTGTGGCTCATATAAATGCTTATATGGAATTGTCATTTAGCATGCTTTAAATATTTTTCCTTTCCTTCTTTTTTTTGAAGCAGGATCTCCCTGTGCCACCCAGACTGATCCCGTACTCCAGGATACCCCTTCTCAGCATCCCAGACAGGGGATCTCCAGGTGTGCACCAGTATACTCAGCTTAAATGTTCAAGAGACAAAACGTGCTGCCATAAACCCAGGGAGGTACATGATGGTACACGTCTGGGCATGATGGTACACATCTGTAATCCCAGCTACTCAGGAGGCTAAGGCAGGAGGACTACAAGGTCGAGGCCACTCTGGGCAACTTAGTGAGACCCTCTCTCAAAAACTAAACTAAAAACCCCAAATTACAACAAAAATATCTCATGAGGGATAAGCTGATAGAACCTTGCTCACTCTAGCTTTGTAACCAGAAGGCACATTAACTATTTTACAGCCCAGTCCCATACTAGGAACACAACAAACAAGAGCTATGGGTCCTGCCACACTAAAGGAGGGTGAGGGCCAAATAGGGAACACTGGTGTGGCCTGAGTGAGGGGTTCCAGAGTGGAAGCGGGGAGCACAGTCAGAGGACACACCAGGTTGGGGAGGAGGCACCTGGTTAGACAGTGGCTGCTGGGCTGCCAATGGGAGCAGACTCAACGGGGCCTGGACAGCAGGCAGGAGCCAGAGTCAACGCTGAGGCCCCTGCCTGGGGAGACAGGGTGAGAGGGCTGGTGGGCAGAGGCCACTCGTGGACACCGTGGTCTGTTTGCTTGTGGGATATGAAGAGGCCCTATCTAGCCGACAGCTGGGTGCTTGGCCCTGAACTTGAGAGATTTGTGCTGTAGACCGGGAGCTGGAAGATAGCCAGAAACACACCCTGAGGGAAGGTATAGTTGCCCAGAGAGAAGAGTCCAGGGTGGAAACGAGGACCATGAGGAGTGTGAAGAGGCAGAAAAAGGGATGGGGGACAGAATCAGCAGAGTGTGTCTTCCTGGGATTGGCTGCTCCCTGCTCAGGCACCACTAAAACCTGTTTTCCTAAAGATGCTTCTCTGAATTCTTTGGGCACCTTTAATTTTACAAATCAGAGGAGAGCTACATAAACAAAAATGTTTACAAACATCTAAAAATGTGGTCTTGCAATAAATCAAAGTCAATATGTGAAATATACATTAAAATATTTATTATTAAAAATAATAACTGGGGCTGGGTTTGTGGCTCAGAGATAGAGTGCTCGCCTACCATACGTGGGACACTGGGTTCCATCCTCAGCACCACATAAAAATAAAGATACTATGTTCACCTATAACTAAAAATAAATATTTAAAAAATAATAACCATAAAGGAAGTTTGGGAATAAGTGCTACCTAGTGATAATGGGTGCTCTCACACATAACACCCATAATTAGGATGACAGAAATATGAAGTAAGATCATGTATCTACTATTTACATTCCCAAAACACAACACCCAATCTTTGCAAAAATGTTGCTATTTATGAAATGTTTTTACCACACTCCTATTTCTTACACAAAAGCCACAACGTAGTGGGCAGGATCTTTATTCCCTCTCTGCTAACGAAGGACGTGTACTCAGCGAGGTAAAGAGCCTCTCCGGAAGCCTCAGCGTGGGTCCTGGTAGAGTCCCCTCCACTGGGCCAGGAGGGAAAATCTTCCAGCACAGACTCTGAGTGTCAGTGTGCGTGAGTGACAGATGTGGAGAGGGGGAGGGAGGTGACGGAGAGCAACTGCAGACATGTCTTTCCCAGAGGTGACCACAAACTGAGAGTGCGAGAGGTAATGGACTCACCCAATCGGCTCCGTCTAATCTCTTCCGGGGACACAGGCCGTAGCTTTCTTTCTGCTTTAATTTCTTCTAATATTCTTTCATGCAGGCTCCGAGGCCGTGGTGGGGTTGGTTTCAGTTTTCTGGCTGAAGCCTTGAAAAAAGAGTATAATGGCTAGAGATCTGGGTGTTCGTGCTTCAACAGTCTTTCCAATATCGTGATTTATATTTCATGGACTGGGCTGCTGCTTGATAACCAGTACAAGTCATTAAACATCACGATTCCTCAAGCAACAGGAAGAGCACAGGGTTCCACCGTGCTTTGGTCATGAATGCTCTGCTCCGCTCCCCTGAAGCATCTGTGCTGCTCAAGTCACACCCATAGCCCTGGATGCTTACAGGGCAGGAGTCAGCTGCGCCTGATCATTGCCCTCACTGCTTCCCCAGCTGACGACCCTGACTGACCCACCACAACCTTCTTAGACTATTATTATTTTCTTTACTCTGTGGAAATTAAGGCTCAGAGAGGCCAATTAATGGCTCGGAGATGCGTGCCTACTGGGCTGCAGAGCTAGTGTGCCTGTCAATTTCACCTCACCCCAGGCTCTTCCTGATGAGTATTCTGACTCTGTGGTCACCAGAAGGAACCTGGTTAACAGAGGAGATAAGAAGGCCGCTGTGCTAGGTGGTAGAAGGGATGGGTACAGCAACAGGGCCCGGGAGGCCTTCTTCCTAGAAACCACCAGGCCTGCCTCAACCGAGCAGCTGTCCAGCCAGGTCTTGCACCAGAGTTGGGTGTTTTGAGTAAAAACACCCTGATAGCCTCATATTGAATGAGTTTAGTATTTTTCTATGACACTTGTGTTTCATCGTTCTTAAAAGGAAAGCTCAGATACACCAACCACTAGGGAAAGCTGCCTTCTAGGGAGGAGCCCTGGCAGGGAGTAGCTCTGGCAGCGAGGGGAATGTCAAGTTACATACGGGGTTTAAAGGAGGTCTTGACCTGATGAAGTCCAGGATGATCTCGTGAGCGCTCTTCTTTAACCGAGGAGGAATGTCGCCATTCACCTACGGAGACAAAAGGTAAAGACCCAGCTGACCCCAGGATGTACCATGGTGAACTTCTAGGTAGAAGTGTTCCCCAAATGACGATGCAAAACTGGTGAAGTGCAGTCTGGCTCCCCCAAGGACACATGTCAAATCAATAAAAAGGAGGAAAAAAATCTGTGATTCTCAGCAAAAGTAACTGTGGAACTGAGAAAACACCCACAGTTCCTATTAGTCCCACCATTTTGAGATATTTGAGACACAGCCTTCCAATCAAGTTTCTCAAATCATGCATGTGAACGGAATAAACACTGTGATTATAAAGCCTTTTATAATATAAAAAGACTTCACTTCATATTCTCACCCTTGGAAAAACCAAGGTAGTAGGAAGGACAGGTGACACACATCATATTCTGTAAATGAAACTCTAGTAGCGGAGGAGATGCTGCCCATGTTCCCAAGACCAGTAGGCAGAAGAGTTACTGCAGCCCCAGTTGCCTCTCACTTAAATACTCTAAGATCTTCTCATTTTACAGCAAGAAGTTTTTTTTTCTAATTCTTATTTTTTTTTAAGAAATATGAAAAATCCTCAGAAAGCCGCAAAAGTAAGAACCTGAACTCAGTCTGACACTCCAGAAGGCACAGCTGTGACCACTTGGCCACCTTTGCTCCCCAATCTTGTTTGAACAAAACAGAAACTGAACTGCACCTCCAGGCCTGTGGCTTCTTCCTCCAGGCGCCCTCCCCAGGCCTGACCAAGGCCGGGTGGCCCCACAGCAAGTCTCAGCAGCAATAACCAGCCCAGCCCAGCCAAGCATGTGGCCTGGCGGCTGGGGCTTGGACTAAAGGTAGGAGCTGCGACTTGGAAGCAGAACCCGGGACCTGATATGACAGGGGTTTCATGTTATATAAGATTTAAAAAAAAAAAATCCTTAGTGTATGAAGCAATGAGAACTTCCTATTACTCACAATGCTACTCCGGAGCAGAACAGCATCTACCTTTACAGCTGATTTTTGTATGCTTTACTCTTCTTTCCATCACAGTGGCAAGACGCAGAGATAGCACAGCTGGCTTAAATGAGGCTGGGGTTGTGAACCCTGTCACCAAACAGCCTCCTCAGTGGCAGGAGCTGCCTCCTGGTCCCTGCAATGAATGAGGGTCAGTAGCATGCTACAGAGGACAGGAAGGTGGGGTAAGCAGGTAAGCACAAGCAGCCCTGTGAGGCCAGCCTGCTGGCAGGGCAGGATCTCCGGGTACACATCAAGCCTGAACTGCAGAGGAAAACGTGTCCTGCGTGGACACAAACAGTAGACTCAAAATAAGTTACATCAGTTACAGAAACCTGATCTCAATTTTGAGCCAAATAACTTAAACAAACATAAAACTTCTAGTACACAAAAGGATCCCCTTTCAATATTTTAAAACATCTATCCTGAACTCTGCATTGTTTCTGAAATAATTTTTTTTTTTTAGGTAACTGAACTTTAAACAGATAAAGGGAATCTTATTAACAAACACACAAGGCCAAAGATAATCTCTTCTCCTATTAAGATATATATCATGGGGCTGGCAGAATAGCTCAGTGATAGAGTGCCTGCCTAGCATGTACAGGCCCCAGGTTTGATCCCCACTCCCCATAGATAGATACAATTAAATTACTGAATTGGTTGTTTAGTTACAAAGTTATAAGCAGATTACATGATAAATTTTTCTCCATGTTTTATTTGAATTTTAAAAATTTGTGAATTGGGGGTACTGCTAGGGATTGAAATGGAGAAAACCATGTTATATGAATATCAAAATTCATAAATGCACATAACACAGACCCCCTGTTTTGAGAAGGTACTGGGGGTTGAACCCAGGGGCACTCTACCACTGAGCTATAACCCCAGTCCTCTTTAAACTTTTGAGACAGGATCTCATTAAGTTGCTGAGGCTGTCCTTGAATTTACAATCCTCCTGCCTCAGTCTATCAAGCTGTTGGGATTATAGGCATGTGACACTGTGACTGGCTGAACCCCACTATTATGTATAAATATAATACACTAAAAAATTTAAACACATCAAAAAATCGTGAATTACAATAAATACAACTACAACAGAAAAATGCTAAGTTTTTACATCTATTTTTAAAGGACAAAGTTATTTGTTAGAAATAACGAAATAAAGCATTCCGCTCAAACATTTTGGGATTAAAAAAAAAATCAAATAAAATGTTTTACATCTCTATAATTTAATATTCCAAACAATATATAATAGAGTTGAGTCAGTCAATTGTCACAAATAGTATTACAAATATGCAGAAAGCAGAGAATTACTGTGGTACATCTATGTAGCCTAAACCTTAGGATTAAACCTAAGACACCATGGCACAGCACCTCAGGGATGCATGGATCGTGAGTGAAAATGGTGTGCACTTACTCTTTACAGAAACATTTATGAAGCCAGGGACAGTGGCATGTGCCTGTAATTCCAGCAGCTTGGGAGGCCAAGGCAGGAGGATCACAAATTCAAAGCCAGCCTCAGCAACTCAGTGAAGCCCTAACAACTCAGTGAGAACCTGTCTCTAAATAAAATATTAAAAAGGGCCATAGATGTGGCTCAGTGGTTAAGCACCCCTGGGTTCAGTCCCTGGTACCAAAAAAAAAAAAAAAAAACAAGAACAAAAACAAAAATCCCACCTAAATAAATAAATAAACAAACAAACTACAGCCACTAGAAAATACTGCAAAGTACCTGCTGTGTTCTAAGCATTTCCTAGGACTATGTATCTTTGTACTTTTTGATACACTGCAGCCCTATGGGGCAGGTACTTTTACCCACATTTCAAAAACGAGCAATCCAAGGCACAGAAGCAAAACAGGCGGAACCATACGGTCAGAGCAGACCCAAGACTCAAACACTAGTGCCTGCTTCCAGAGCCTCTGCTCTGGGCCACTGCACTTAGCTGCTTAAACACATTAAAGAGGTGCCTAAACTTATTCATAAAAACATGAGATTTATAAATAAGAACACATTTTTACCTGTAGACTGGTAGATAAAGTCTGACTATAGAGCATCATTAGTGAAGAGCCGGGGAAAGGCTTTATTATGCATTTTTGAAAACCTCAGGTGAAAGGACTCACAGGTCAGTTTTCCTATGTGGCCTCTGCTGCTCGCCACTCTTGAGACTCCAGGACACTGCTGCCCACACTCCATGTGCTTGCTCCTGTTCATACTGACGGACCTTGGGTTACGCTCACATTGTTGCTGTTGCAGACAACACTATCGGGCATACTGCTGTACGCGTCTTCCGGCACCACACCCTCACAGTCCATTTAAGAAATTGCCTACCTGAAGCTCATGGAGACTCTGTTACCTTGCAGAAACTGACTGTTGCACATTCACTTTGAGATCTAAAGCCACATGAGACTGAGTTTTCTCTCCTGTGTATACTTTGAGATAAAGGTCAAAATGTACTCTTTTCCCATAAGGAAATCTAAATGAACATATACCATTTATTGAAATGTCATTCTTCCTCCACTGCTTTACAGTGTCACCTCTTTCACCACCAAATGAACACACAGGTCCAAATGTGTTTCTGCTGTCTACTGACAGTCTGTGGACCATGGGTTCCAATAAGTGGAACCTAGCCCTGCCTTCTTAGACTGCAGAACCCTGGGGCCCTTCACTTCTGAGTCCAGTGGGTCTTCCAGGCGGTCTGTGTGCACTGTGGAGGGCCGTGGTGGTGGTGTCTCCATCTCCCTCTGGGAGCCCCCTGCTTCAACATCCTCTCCTGCCATCCCTGAGAGAGTCCCTTGCCCACAGGCTGGTGCGATGACCTAATCTCCACGCTCCAACATCTGGACCGCTGTGGGGCTTGCTCCAGGACTCTCCCTCCAGGCCCAACACATCTGGGATGCTCAGTGTGTCCTGTGTTCTACGCTTCTCTGCTAGACACACGGAAAAACCCATTTCTGTTCCTAGTATTTTATTTAATGAACACACTGACTGCTTCACTTTGCAGAATGAACATCTGCAAACATCATTATATATAAAATGATCAATCAATTTTTGGTTCTGTGTAAGCTTCTCAAATCCTGTACTTCAATTCTAGTCACATGTTCATATGTAGGGGGCCCCTCGTGTGCATGAACAAAGACCCACCCAAGGCTAAACTCCAACCTGCAGCTCCTTCTCCTCTATCACAGTCATACAAAGTAGTTGGGTTCATTTTAACAGAATGTCCCCATTTCCCTCTCCTCCTTCCTCCCCTATTCTCCTGCCTCTACTCAAATCCCTTTGCTCATTTATTTGTTCATTTCTGACAGGTTCTTTCTACTTGTACATGAAGGTGAAATTCCCTGTGGCACCTTTATGCATGTACCTAACATGATCTTGCTAAAATGATTCTGCAGTGCCCCTCCCCTCCCTCTTGATCTCCTCCGTCTATGCACTGATCATCCCTGAATCTTCCTTTTTTTTCTCTCTAGTATCAGCTTCTTTAGGATGGTGGTTTCTTTGACAAATGCTGAACTGGTTCATAAAGTTTATGGTAGGTGTAAACAGCAAGACTTGTGATGTTTACAGAACGAGGCCACTCTGCTCAGGAACAGGGTCAGCTGAGGATGCAGTGCTCCTGTGCCACCGAGGACTCCTCCATTCCATGTGAAATACTAAAACCTAAGAAGGCCTGATCTTGTTTTTTTTGTTTTGTTTAAATATTTATTTTTTTAGCTGTAGTTGGACACAATACCTTTATTTTATTTATTCATTTTTATGTGGTGCTGAGGATGGAAACCAGGGCCTCGAACATGCGAGGTGAGCGCTCTACCACTGAGCCCCAGCCCAGCCTGAAGGCCTGCTCTTCAGGTGGAGGTGTCAGCCTCACTGAAGTACCATACGCACACAGAGAGGAAGTACGTGCATGGAAGGGGCTCCACTGAGCCCCCTGCCCAGCTCAAGGAGCAGAACAGTGCCACCTCACCCCAGCCACCCGCTGCAGTCTTCCCCCAGCAGCTGCCCTGCCCGGCTTGTTTTCAGTATCCCTGTAAACAGTACGAAGACAGGTTTAAGAGAAAGACTGAATCAAATCAAGATGGTCCTGCGGCCACCAACTCCACTCTTAACACCTTTCGGCCTCCCCTTCAGCAAGGCTGACTCATCCATTGATGTCCACACCGTGATATTTGTTCAAAGCATTAGCAATCAAAGGTGGGATTTATGCTTATTTGTTGATACTCAAAACATTAATGAGAGGTGCATAAAATATGTGGCCTGACACCTACTCTAACACATGCACTTTTAAGAAAATGAATATAGTTTCTTTCAGAAATATGTAAAGCTATAATTTTAGCTTTGATCTTATTTTATATATATATATATATATATATATATATATATATATATATATATATAATTTTCAAAGCACAAGTTGCCTACAAGTATTTTGGATAATTTGATTATATTTATCAAAGGCCATCACAGCATGCATAGTCACTGATCCAGTAATTCGGTGGTTAGAATTTATGTAAGGAAACTAATACAGTTTTTACACAATACTAAAAAATGGGAAATATCAATAATAGATTAGTTAAATAAATTATGGTTTGCCTACTCAAGAGATTATTTTGAAGGCATTAAAAATAACGTAGGATGTACCAAAAATTCCACCAGAAAACTTCTAGAACTAATAAATGAATTCAGCAACCTAGCAGAATATAAAATCAACACCCCAAAATCAAAGGCATTTCTGTACATCAGGGACAAGTCCTCTGAAAGAGAAACTAGGAAAACTATCCCATTTACAATAGCCTCAAAAAATAAATAAATAAATAAATACTTGGGAATCAACTTAATGAAAAAGGTGAAAGACCTCTACAATGAAAACTACAGAACGCTAAAGAAAGATATTAAAGAAGACTTTAGAAAATGGAAAGATCTCCCTTGTTCTTAGATAGGCAGAATTAGTATTGTCAAAATGACTACCAAAAGTACTATACAATTTAATGCAATTCCAATCAAAATCCCAATGACATCTTCTCAGAAGATGATATAAAATCAATCAATACATGAAAAGATGTTCAACATCTCTAGCAATTAGAGAAATGCAAATCAAAACCACTCTTAGATTTCATCTCACTCAAGTCAGAATGGCAGCTATTAAGAATATAAACAACAATAAGTGTTGGTGAGGATGTGGGGAGAAAGGTACACTCATACACGCTGGTGGGTCTGCAAATTGCTGCAGCAGTATAGAGATTCCTTGGGAAACTGGGAATGGAAACACCATTTGACCCAGCTATCCCTCTCCTTGGTCTATACCCAAAGGACTTAAAAACAGCATACTACTGGGACACAGCCACATCAATTTTTTTAAAAAAGATATTTATTTTTTATTTTTTTCAGGTGGACACAATGTCTTTATTTTATTTTTATGTGGTGCTGAGGATCAAACCCAGTGCCTCACATATGCCAGGCAAGTGCACTACCACTTGAGCCACATCTCCAACCCCACATCAATGTTTATAGCAGCACAATTCACGATAGCTAAACTGTGGAACCAACCTAGACGCCCTTCAGTAGATGAATGGATAAAGAAACTGTGCTATATATTACACAATGGAATATTACTCAGCATTAAAAGAGAATAAAATCATGGCATTTGCAGGTAAATGGATGGAGTTGGAGAATACTATGCTAAGTGAAGTTAGCCAATCCCAAAAAACCAAATGCCAAATGTTTTCTCTGATGGGAGGATGCTGATCCATAATGGGGATGGGGTGGGGTGAGGCATGGAGGAACAGACAAACTCTAGATAGGGCAAAGGAAGGGAAAAGGAGGGGGCATGGGTAAGAAAGGCCACCGGTGTGACCCGAATGGTGTGACTCTACTTTGTGCACAACCAGAGACATGAAAAATCGTGCTCTATATGTGTAATATGAATTGAAATGCATTCTGCTGTCATGTATAACAAATTAAATAAATTTTTTAAAAATAATGTAGAATGTAATATAATAAAGCTACAAAAAATAAGAAGAAAACTTTTTACATGCTGTTAACATAATGATCAGCAAGAGAGATAAAGACCCAAAACAATATCTATAATATGGTAAAATTGTGCAAATGTGAGCATAGATGGGGCCCACATGTGTGCGTGCACGTGCACACACACAAGAGGGCTGTACTAAGATGGACAGATTTCTGACCATTTCTAGGAACAAAACTGGAGCCCTGGGAGAGACTTGCAAATGTCCACCACATGTCTTTCTAGTTTAACCACGGGTTACTTATTACCTATATAAAACCTAGGTATTAAAAAATTTTTAAATGATACACAATTGTATTTCATGATACAGAACCAAGTTTATAACATATCAATCAGGTGGAAAGAGTTCCAATACATTTTGTCCACTTTAACTCTATTTTTATAATTATACATTACACATTTACAGAGAAAATTCAGAAGCAAACATGCTAAAAATGGTAGAAGTGGTCTTAAGAGTAGATGAACTGTGCGATTTTTTTTTTCTTTTTACCCACATTTTCTAATTTCCCCACAATGAGCAGTTATACTTTCAAAATAAAATAAAAAGTTAAAAGAAAGTTACAACATGAGCAGGTTTGAGAGAAAAGGATGGAAAAAGATGTTCCGTGCAATAGCAGTACAGAGAACAGGGCAGCAACGCTGCTGTCAGACTGGAGCTTTAGGAAACACTCATCAAGACAAAGGCCCCGCATCCGGAACATTCCACAGTTGTAGGTGGACATGCACCAGACTGTTGGGACCTTTTACCTCCCTTGGGACCGCGACCATTATTGGGTGTTGGCTGAGGCGGCCTCATGGGTTAGCATTTCTGTATATGTGACCTGGCTGATTGGCATTCGCGTGGGCTTTTGACCTTAGTCCCGCCTAATGGTTTAATCTGAAATCTGCCTAGGCCCCTTAGTGATAGTGTCGTAACTGCTCCTTATTGGTTCTTGCTACTGTTTCTTCTTAGTCCCTCCTATCACTATATAACCTTGTCCCTGACACAATAAAGTTGAGATTATTGCACCTTCACGGTTGACTCATCTCCCAACTCGGTGTGATTGTGTGGGCGAGGTTGGGTGGCGGGCCGGGTCTTGATACTTACCCTCTCGCTCAGCCCAGGAGACACTAGCTGGTCTAGTGCGCTTCACTACCTCTGTCGGAGGGCGGTTCCGACAGCTGGTGCTTTGGAGACGACAGGCTGGTCTCCCACATACCCTTGTCGCGGGGTGTGTGTGTGTGTGTGTGTGTGTGACACCAGACCACAGAGCTCCAAAGCACAGGGAGCGAACGCTGAAAGCAGAAGGGGAAAGCTCCACAACAGGTGGAGGCTCAACAGTCCATTTTCCATTCAGGATTCACCACTAGACAATGGGGCCAATGAGAAAAGAGAGGGCTTGGAAACACCAAAACCAACCAGCAGAACATGCATCCAGGCAGACAGCGCTAGGCCATGAGAAATACCTCAAATTTAAGACACTGAAACCACACCAACTAACTCGTCTGCCCATAATGGACTGAAACTCGAAGTCAAAAGCAGAAGGAAAAATGAAAACTTCGCAAATATGAGGGATTTAAAAACATACTCCCAAGCCATCAAAAGGTTCAATGATAATGAAAGTGAAAGAAAGGAAAACATGGGATGCAGCAGGAGTGGTGCGCAGAGGGCAGTCCACACTGCAGACCCCTGAGCTCAATGAGGACTCAATCAACAACCTGACTCCACAACCCACGGACCCCACAAAGAACAAAGAACAATGCCTATGGATACAGGAGGAAAACGGAGGAAATGGTAAAGAACAGAGAGGAGACAATGAGCAGAGAGCAGAAAGCAGTGGACAGAATTAACAAAACCAAAAGGTATTTCCCTGATAAAAATCAATAAAAGTGACAAACCATTACCTAGACTAACCAAAGAAAAGGACCCAAAATATAAAATTAGAAAACAAGGATATTAAACAGGCTGCGCACCAATACGAAGGACTATAAGATGTACATCAGCAAACGTCTGTACTTGATGATTGTACATCAGCAAACTAGGTCACCTAGAGGAAATAGACAACAGGAGGGGAGGGAAGACAGAAGAAAGGCAGAAAACACCCTGGGGAAGACCTGAAGGAGGGAACAAGATCGAACCAGCAATCAAAAGCCTCCCAAGGACAACCATCAGTCGAGAAAGTCCAGGACCAGGAGGTTTCACTGGTGAACTTCACTCAGACTTTAATGCTTCTCACAAGCTTAGCAGAAGAGCTAAGACTTCCTAACTTATCTGTGTGACCAGCGTTGCCCTGCAGCTAAGACAAGACAACGGAAGAAAACACCACATCAAATGGATGCACAACATCCTCGCAAGGGGACTCCAGCAGCATATCAAAAAGATGGTTCAGCCAGGTTTGGTGGCACACACTTGTACTCCCAGTAGCAAGGAGGCTGAAGCAGGAGAATCCCAAGTTCACAGTCTCAGCAACTCAGTGACACCCTAAGCAACTTAGCACGACCCTGTCTCAAAATAAAATATATAAATGGGCCTGGAGATGTGCCTCACTAGATAAGCACCCCTGGATTCAATCCCCAGTACTGAAAAAAAAAGTTCATTTTGAGAAGTGAGATTTATCCCATAAATATAACGGTGGTCCAACATATAAAAATCCCTCAAGGTATTCCATCCACTACATTAACAGAATAAAGCAAAAGAACTTCCATGATTGTTCTCATTGATGCAGGAAGAGGATTTGATAAAATCTAACACTTATTTTATGATTAAAACAAAACAATAACTAACAGTCAACATACATGAATTGGAAGGCAATTTTCTTGGCATGACAAGCCATTTATAAAATACTACAATCTACTATGACACTCAGTGGCAGAAGAGTGAATGTCCTGAGGAGACCAGGGACAAGACACGGATGCCTGCTTCTGCCACATCTAGTTAACATTGTGCTGGAGTCCTTGCTGGGCAATTCGAGGGCATCCAGACAGAAGAGGAAGAGGTACAATCAAGGGTCCACACAGAGGACACGAGCATGAAATAAAAATACGTTAGAGAAGCCACCAGGGAAACCATCAGAACAAACAAATTCAGCTGAGTTATAGGATACCAGACCAATATACAAAAATCAACTGCATTTCTATACTAACAATGAACAACCAAAAATAATCTTAAAAATGATTCCATTTATAATAGCATTGAAAAGGATAAAATACTTAAAAGAAGCTAGCTTGACCAATGGGGCACAAGATTCATACACTGAAAACTAGAAAATATTGCTTAAAGAAATTAAAAGAAGATCTAAGTAGTACCTCATGTTTATGTACTGAAGACTTAAAATTGTTAAGATGACAAACTGCCCAAAGTGATCCACATATGTAATTCAACCTCTACCAAAATCCCAAATGCTGTTTTTTAAGTAGAAATATGCATCCTAAAATTCATAAGGAATTTCAAGGAAACTTGAAAAGCCAAAACAATCTTGAAAAAGAAAAGGGCTCACTTCTCTATTTCAAAAATCACAACAAAGCTATGGTAATGAAAACATAATGATAGACATTTACATTAAAAAATTTCAGAATCCAGAAATGAATCCATACATATTTGTTCATACATCAGAGTTGGGTGCTGAGACACAGGAGCCTGACCTTGACCTCTTACCACATACAGATTAACTCAAGAATGGAGCAAAGACCAGACCATAAGCACCAGAAGTGAAAATCATACAAGAGAACACAAGAGGATATCCTCATGCCCTGGATTTGGCAATGGATACCTGAAGCATGGGAAATAGAAGACAAAACAGATCAACTGTTTTAGCCAAGCTAAAACCTTGTAAACACCAAAGGATCAAGAGGGTGACAGAAGAATGACCAGCTGCAAAATGGGATAAAATACTTGCAAATTGTGTATATTGAGGATTCAGCATCTAGAACATACAAAGGAACGTTACAACATCATGGCAGAATGGGTACAGGACCTCAACAGACACCTCTCCAAAGATGACACACAAATGGCCCACAAACACATGAACACACACATAGCAGCACCATAGCATCAGTCATCAGCAAATCAAAACCACAAAGAGATACCATGCCATACCAACCAGGGCAGTTATGATTAAAGGCAGAAATGGACAATATGTGTTGACAAAAATGTGGAACACAGGAGCCCGCGTCCCCTGCTGGTGGGAACATTAAATGTGCTACCACTGTGGAAAGAGTTTGGTGATTGCTCAGTCACTCACAGAATCACCATGTGACCCAGACACTCTAGCCGAGGCACACACCCAAAAGAAAAGAAATGAGATGTCAGACACTCACAAGTGACGGTTCACAGCAACCCCACCAGCACTGCACAATGGTGACAAGAACCTAATATCTACCAAGCAACACACAGTACAATGTTGTCTATCCCTGGGGTGGAATGATTATTCAGCCATGAAAAGGAATGAAGCGCTCCTACATGCTAGCAGGATGGATAGACTTAAAGAACATTAGGCCAAGTGAAAGAGGTCACACACAAAAGGTGGCACACCACATGACTCCATTCATGACACATCCAGACAGGTAAGTTCTCAGAGTCAAAGCAGAGAAGTGCTTGCCAGGGCTGGTGGGGGATACCAGTGACCCATCATGGCTATGGATTTCCTTCTAGGAGGATGAAACTTATTTCAGAACTAGATAGAGGTGGAGACTGTACAATCTTGTGATATACTAAATGTCACTGAACTGTACACTTTATTTTTTTGGTGTCAGGGATTGAGGGTGCATAACTATTAAGCCACATTCCCAGCCATTTTTGTTTTGAGACAACATCTCACTGATTTGATTAGGGTCTTGCTAAGTTGCTGGAGCTAAAAACTTTCAATCCTCCTGCGTTAGCCTCCTGAGCCCCTGGGATTAGAGGAGCATGCCACCATACCTAGCTAGACTCTTATTTTCAAAGCCTTTTATTTACCCCAGGAAAAAAAATAATTATGCTTGCAAATACTTTCCAAGTTGGATGTCATTCTGTTATGGTTTGGATATGTGATATCCTTCAAAAGCTCATACATGAGACAATACAAGAATGTTCAGAGGTGAAAAGATTAGATTAAGAGCTGTAACCTAAGCAGTAGATTAATCCACTGACATGAATTAAGTGGGTGATAACTATAGGCAGTGTGTGCCTGGAAGAGGTGGGTCACTGAGGGCGTGCCTTTGGAGTTCATATTTTGTCTCTGATTCATGTTCTGAGCTGCTTTCCTACACCAGGCCCTTCTGCATGATCTCTCTGTCCTCGGACCCAGAGCAGTAGAGTTGGCCATCCATGACCTGAACCTCGGAAGCCATGAGCTCAAATAAGCTTTTCTTCCTCTAAGCTGCTCGTGAGGTCCTTTGGCCACAGTGACAAAAAAGCTGACCAACACACATTCTATCAGACATTACTATTTCCATAATCCTCACAGAGAGTGATTATATAATGTACAAATACCCAGGCCCCAGGTGGAATCTGTTAAGTCAGCAGCTACAAGGGGAATCTATCCTAGTAATTCTTAGTATCAGAAACATTACCTACTATTCAACACAATTATTTTTTGGATAAAAATGTAAAGATTTAACAATATCAAGGGTAGCAGGTAAAAGACATTAATGTTAGATCAACTATTAATGCTAATGACCAACTGGGCTTACTATAACTACTGACGAATTTTTCAAAAATGCCTTCTGGCTACAGAGGAAAACTACCTGAGATTTATGCTAAGTGCTTGCCCAATCAGAATGGATAAAGTTCTAATAAGTAGATGTTTTTTAAAATGATAACACTACCCCGTATTGGCAACAGGATTGGAATGTATTATCTTGCAATACTAGAAAGCATACAAATTGGTGCAACCTTTTGGAGAGAAGACTGGCAAAATGCATTAAATTTTTAAATATGCCTTATCTTTATCAATTCATGTCTCCGGCAGAAATTTAAACCCAGGAGAAAAATGAATGATTTTTTTAAAAAAAATTTGTAGTTGTAGATGGACAGCATACATTTATTTTATTTGGTGCTGAGGATCGGACCCAGTGCCTTACACATGCTAGGCAAGAGTTCTGCACTGAGCTACAGCCCCAGCCCCAAAATGTTTTTATGTGGATGATCATCCTAATCCTGATTAAAATGATGAAACTGGGAACAACCTAAATGTCCGTTCATGGGATGGGAAGTAAATCACGACAGGAGAAAAGAAGGCTGGGAGGGGAGAGAACCAGGCACAAGCCGGCAGCACACTCCACTTTTCATTCTGATGCTTTTGCTGTCTGGATACAAGGAAATATTGAGCCACCATTAAACAAAGAGATCATCCACAGTCACCTTTACAGACTGAAAAAGGCTCTAGTACTACATGTCACTCTATGTGTAAAATGACCATCAGCCTACCTGCCTATCTATAATAAGGGAGTGAACAGGAAGAACAGACCAAGGGCAAGGTTTTGGTACACAGCACGTTTGCTTTTATTCATTTCTTTCTACAATGAGCAAGCAAACAGAGGACAAAAAATGTTGTGTGGAAAATTTATGCAAAAGTAAGGGGAACTGCACCTGGATGCACCTGTCACCTGTCCATCACTCAGGACTCACTGGAGCATGAAAACCTACTGGTGGCCACCACCCTACAGCACACCTTGCTGTCCCAGCCAGCATGGTCACAAATGCTCACTGTGGCATGAACTGGAGATATAACTTCATGACACAGTGTTGTCCCTGAGCCACATTTCCCAGGGGCTGCCCTGGCATCTGTGGTCCAAGACACAAGCCCCTCTTGCTGTTACATGGCACTGCAGGTATGTGGCAGTGAGGCTGACAGAGCACAGAGGCTGACAGGGCAGAGCCAGCAGCCACACGGCACGCTGCAGGAGGGTGCAGGGTACCTCCAGACCCAGCCCAGCACCTCACTCAGTCTCCACCTCCACAGTCCAAGGAAGAGACAATGTGGCCAAAGCAGAAGGGGTGCGTGGTCGGATTCCAGGCATACGTGACAGGTAGAGCTGTCAGGCTACTGGCACACTAGACATTCCAACTCTAAGACCTGAACCCAAGGGTTTCATTGTGGCTATTCAGGAAGACAAACGTCAAAAAAACACACAAAACAGGCTGCATATGATTGGGTATGGGGCAATCAGCTTAATGGACTCTGGTTCAGCCATAGCTACAAAAGATAGAGCCATTCAGAAAGGGTAATATTGACTATAATGACAGGAAAAAACATTACAATATGTCAAACAAAAATAACTGGTGACAAAATGAAATTAGCCCATTTTATCCAAATGAAATCAAAGAGAAAAGATTGAGGGATGTCTTCCACATAATAAAGTTCTTCTTTGCTTGTGCAATTATAAGTTTATAACTTTCCTTTGAGAAATTTATAATGTATTTTCCAATGATCAAGTATTACTTTTATGAGAAGAAATGCTTTAAAAAATATAAAGAGTAGACCACTGCTGGGCGTGGTGGTGCACGCCTGTAACCCCAGCGGCTCGGGAGGCTCAGACAGGAGGATCATGAGTTCCAAGCCAGCCTCAGCAAAAAGCAAGGCACTAAGCAACTCATTGAGACCCTGTCTCTAAATAAAACACAAAAAAAAGACTGGAGATCTGGCTCAGTGGTCAAGTGCCCTGAGCTCAATCTCCAGTACCAAAATAATAATAATAATAATAATGTAGACCATTTCAACAAACATCATCACTCGACCCTCTGAGAGCACTCATGGCTGTGGTCACTCACCATCACTTTCCGCAGGGTGTACCTTCTGCACCGGATGTCATCCATCAGCATCTCATAGGGGGTCAGCTGGTACTCGATGGGCAGTGGGTTGTACTGCCGCTCCTGGACTTTCTTAAGTTTTACCCCATTTCGCAAATCCCTCATCACCTGGACCCAGAATCGGGCCTGAAAGAACCACAGGTCAAGAGGCATCAATAAGTAAATTTATAGTTTTTTTCTGAAAAGCTACAGTCATGTAGAATAAAGGAATGATTCAAGAGTACAAAATGCTGAGTAAACCAAACAAAAATAACTCTAAAAATAACATTTTAGGATACTAAAAAAAAAGTCAGCCAAGAAGTCACAAGCGCTCACAGACAAGGTACTTGGGTTTAAAGCTTTACTCAAAAAAAGTCAGAATTCTGAAGTGTGCCTCCCTCTGACACCTGAAAGCTTCAGGGCGCCCACTGTCCTGTCACTGTTTTACTAAGGGCAGGACCCCTAGTGTGCATCATTGGGATCTGGAAGCAGGCCAGTGGAGGCTTGGCTCATGTCCCTGGAGCACATCCATCACTGGCCTGTGATCCAGCTCCTGCTCGGAGCTCTAGAGGGCAGACTCCACACTACTTACTCTGAAGCCCTGGGACCCTAATCCAGGAACTGTCTTTGGATAAATGAAGGCACTGCATGCTAGTCTTGCACCTAATCCTGAAAACAGGTTTGACTTTGAGTGCACGGAAGCGTACATCCGGGTACTAGTATCATTAGAAATGTTGGTATTTTAAAATTTCAAAAATTCCCAGAGATATGAAAGATGGCTGATAAAATAGGAAAGCTTTTAAAAATGGGAACAGATATTTCCTCACATGTTAAACCAGGCATTCAAATTTACGTCCGATCAATTCACACTACAGTCCTAAGTCACACTGTCTTAGACACTGAACAGCCAGGAAGTGGACCCCACTGCCTCACCCAGTCAGCGTTTTTCAGCTCATCTAGGTCTGTGCTGGAGTCGTCACTCTTCTCCATTTCTTGAATCTTCTTAAGATTCTACCGGTTAAAATAAAAAGAAAACAGGCATGAAAATTTCACTAAGCCCTTCTCAAATTAAAACTTCTAACAGATCAGACAAGATACACACATAGGCATCACTGCGGGAGAGAAGTCCCTGAAAATGGATATAGTCTTATGAGGAAGCCTGGGGCAGCTGGCTCTAGGCCATGGCCCCAGTTCTCCCTACCTAGCCCCACACCACCCACCCTGGCCTAGGCGGTACTACTCCTCCAAAGGACACAGGGCCACACCTGCACCAGCCCCTCTCGGTTTCCATGCAGATGCCTTACTCCACACCATGTCCTGCCACCCAAGGCGATCCCTGCTGGGCACCCTCCCCTCCTCGCCCACAAGGCTCCCTTTCACTACTTCTTTTCTTCCAGATCCCAGGCTCAACAGAAACTTCCAGTTCTTTGGGAAGCCCCTTCCACCCCGAATGAGCTGGACCCTTCGCTCAAGAGACTCCCTTCCTCCAGGCCCTTATCAGCACAGTGGGCTTACATCTGCTGCACCATCCGTTCACCAAATAACTTAATAAATACATTGCAAGTGAAAAAAAGACCTTTTCAATTGCGTCAGTTCAACGTGTGCAACTTTAGGAGCATCCTGACTGTAACGCACATGTTCACATATTAATGATGAAGTTGCGGCCTGTCTCCTAGTTAGAGAGTCATCAACCCTACTGTATTTTTCTATGTGCTGAGATATTTACCTGCTTACACTTAGGCTGAATTTCAATGAGCTATATGAAATCTGACTTGTTTTATATGAGAATACAAATGAAACATTTCTTAACTATTCTTAGCTTCCTAACTCCTCCACTGGCCATCTGTGAACATGGAACACATCACCTGCTTCTTTTCCTTCAATAACATGAAAGAGTGCAGATGCAGTTACTCAAAACACTCAGGGAAAATGGAGTACAAATAATGCATTATTTCTACTCTCCCCAGGGGGGAGAAAAAGTATTTCTGGTTATTTCAGAATGTGTTTACACTTACTTTATTTATTTATTTTTTAAATTTTCTTTTTTTTTCCTTTAATTTTTATTGTTGGTTGTTCAAAACATTACATAGTTCTTGACATATCATATTTCACACTTTGATTCAAGTGGGTTATGAACTCCCATTTTTACCCCATATACAGACTGCAGCATCACATCGGTTACACATCCACTGTTTTACATATTGCTATACTAGTGTCTGTTGAGCATGAGAAGAAGATTAACATTAAACAGGGGTGAGAGGTGGGAGGCAAAAGGAAAAAGAAGGGAAATTGCATGGAAATGGAAGGAGACCCTCATGGTTATACAAAATTACATACAAGAGGAAGTGAGGGGAAAGGGGAAAAAAAAAACAAGGGGGAGAAATGAATTACAGTAGATGGGGTAGAGAGAGAAGATGGGAGGGGAGGGGATGGGGGATAGTAGAGGATAGGAAAGGCAGCAGAATACACTTATTTTAAAGAGCCAAGTCAAGTCTCCTGTTTGAGATGCTGTGATAAGATCCTTGCCACTCCTCGAGTCTCTGGTCTTGCCTAAGACACCCTCTTTGGGCCTCTTAACTTTAAAAGGAAACCACCACTACCTCCCTCACCAGGGCATGAGGAGATCACCTGCTGAAGTAAATCCCTGGCATGCTGGCTGGCATGCAGAAGGCTCCCAGGACAGCTCCCCATACCTTACAAGTATAATAAATCACAGTTCATTACACCATAATATGTACCAAAATTTAAAATGCAATCAATTAAACACAGCAGAGATGGGCACATATAGATTTGGTAGAAAGCAACCCAAAACATACACATCTGGATTTTCTTCTGGGCCACCTCTCCAGGCCCTTGCACTCCTCTGGAGCTAGGCTCTTTCCCAATGCTGGTCTTACCCGCAGCAGGGTGGTAGGGTCATGGTAAACAAGTTGCTAAGCCTCCAGGCAACTACCACGTACCCCTGCCATGGCCCATAATGAGGGGAACCAAGGCTCTGACTGGCTGAATAGCACACCTGGGGTCTTCCCCCGAGGCTCCCCAGTATGAATAGGCTGTGAGGCCTCACCAGGCTATGATAACAGTGGCCCTCCAGGCAACTGACATATCCTGATCCTACCCCAGTGGCTTATCCAACCCTCAGAACAGCTGGATGCAGTTCTACTTTATTTTGCTAAAATAAACATTCATGAATATTAATGAATTTTGATATTATGTAAGGAAAGAGGACAGAATTTATTACTTGTGGCTGGTCTTTGCAGACAGTGGGTAGTAACATCTGGCATGACCTTACATGGAATCTGAGTAGTGATCATTATTACTAAACTAGGACTCCACCGTTTCTACCTTTTTAGATACATCAAACTGGCACACACAATATTTCTGATATTCAAAATCCCTGATTTGTTTTGGTAGGGGTCAGGTATCTTTTTAAAAATTCCTGATGATTCACAACGGTTGTGTCCAGCCCAAGTCCACACTCCTCACCAGTGTCCACATCAGAACTGAGTGAGGAGGAGACCAGGCAGGGGGATCTGGTGAGTTTACTTTGTTCTCTGGTGGTGTGACTCAGGCTCCATTCAAAAAGAATGAATGACTTAAAGTGTATATTGTTCTAGTTATTTAATTTTTAACAATTACAATGGTGAGAGGAAAGGGACTCCAGGTGGTGAACTGCCCCTGGGTTCCCAGGCAGGTGCTGTGGCAGCATGCTCCCTGTGCCATGGGAGCGGAGAATGCCTGGGTCCCCTGCTGCTCCTCCCCATGCAGTCCTGGGGCTGCACTGCTCCCCTTCCCAGAAGGCTTCAACGGATCCGAAGGTCCCAGAGCCAATTCCCTCACATCCTTCACCTTCACATCGTTGCTCAAATGTCACCTTCTTAATGGGGACGCCCTTGACCAAACTCCAAGCCACTGGCCCTCCCCCTGGTCTACATCTTCTTGCAGAGCACAGCCTGACTTCTCAGCTTACGATTCACTACTACTAACCATCTCCCTGAGTAAGAAAAGAGACTTTCACATATTCTGTTCACTGACAGGTGCCTGGCACATCACTGGCATTTAGTACGCATCTGTTCATAAGTGAATTAAGAACTTTCAACCAAGAATGTTTAAATGCTTATATGTCTTCAAGAGCTCTTAATAAAAGTCACCTTTAATTAAAAGAAGATCAATCACAGGGAAAATTATTCAGAAGGAAATCTGCATTTTCTCCTTTCAATTCAGGATCTCCAGGGAAGCTGGGAGAGAGGTATCCATCTGTGCCAGAGAAATGTGCTCTGTAGCTCAGGAAAACTGCCAGCACCCACACTACACACCTTACACACCTCAGTGTCCCATCCCACACCCAGGCTTCCTCCCTGTCCAGGAATGGATCTCAGTCAAAAAAAAAAAAAAAAAAAAAAAAGGGAAAGGAACCATTCTAGCACCTTACAGAGGAAATGAAGCAATCACAGTGCTAGCAGGTCAGGAAGGCTCCAGCACCATCAGAACCCCCTGCTGAAACCCCCTGCCTGGGCCAGCCGAGCCCACGCAGCCGCACCAGCGCTCGGGCAGCCCCTGTCCCCACACAGCAGCAGCTTGCTGCTCCTGCCCAGCTGGAATGCAGTTCGCGCTTCACGTTCTCCCATCACTGGAGGCTAAACACATGGCAAGGATCAGTGCCAATGACCTCTAAACCAGCAGAAGGAAAATGGGAAGGAACCCTTCCAGGCCTGGATTGCTGACCACACTCCAGTGGTCCCCAGGATCAGACCCATAGGCAAAGGCTGGGAGGCCTCTGGCAAGGCCCAAGTCTCTCTTTCTTCGGTCGTTCATTCGCTCTGGTTTCTCCCCCACTGCATCTACCTTCTCACTCCCCTGTGCCAGGTTCCCAGTGTCGCTGCTGTGGCCCTCAAACTGGGACCTCTGATCAACAGTGCAGGGATATGCCAGAGAGCATTAAAGTGACAGGTAAACACAACACATTTCCTGGAGTTAATTTTATTCCATGATAGGGCAGCGGAAGCTGCAGTCAGTTGCCTTCCAAGTTGGGAAGGAAATTTCTTCTACTGGCTGCCGAACTACAGGGGCTCCTCACTTCCTCCCTTCCAGGAACTGCCCTCACCAAAGGGGGCCCTCCTCTCTGGGGCAGCCCACACTTGTCCTGCCTGTGTGGAAGCACACAGCTTCAATCTGGGACGTTTCGGGGCCACCCCAATTTCTGGTGGGTCCGCTGCGGTCCCTGTACGCTCCCTCACCACTCTGGGTCCCCCAAGGCACTCCTCATAAACCTGAATTCAGATTTTACCCCTTGGAGTCTACTTCCTGGGGAAACTAAATCCATAACACAGGACATTAAAAATCATTACAACAGACACAGCAGCCAAAGTTTTATGAATTTTAAGAAAATCTTGACTTGCACTGGACTACACATCCCTTCAAAGTCAGCCGTTCTTTGGACCCAGAAATTTTCCGGCTCCTTCGTTTGGCAAAGGCCCTTTTCCTGTTGGGCAACGTATGCCCTGTGGCTGAGCAGAGCTGGTCCACTGCCAGCACCTCACCTCATCCTCACCAGGCAAGGATATGACAGCCCGACCCCTGTGACTGGCTCCCAAGACAGTGAACCTCCAAGACTTTGACCTAAATAACCAACAAATTTCCATGGGAGTCACTGACCTGAAAGAACATGGCTAGAGGACGGCCTCCCGCCTGTCCTGGGAAGGGTGGGGGGTGGGAAAGCCCGTCCTAATTAGAACTGTGCCTAAAGCCAACTGGATGTCCCCATTATTCAGCCAACTAACTACTCCCTACCTTTCCCATGCTATTTTGAGTGTGATTCTGTCATTTACAATTAAAGTTGTGACAGAATGTGTCACCACAGGTCCAAGAGCCGAGTTCATGATTCTGTTCCTGTGCTCCTCTGGTGCAAGCGCAGGAGAAGCAGCAACCAGGTCCAGTCAGCACGGCTCGCCAACACAGCCACCCAACACAGGCCTTCACCGTCTCTGCCTCTGTCTGGACTGAGCTCAAACCCCAATTCCCTGCTACTAAGAAAATCCATCTCTTCTTAAGATGTTGCAGATAATTTAAACGAATGATCCAAGAACGTCAGGTTCTTTATTTTCCTGAGCAGAACTCTCTGGTGGCGTAGATCCTCTAGGCTGTGTGATTCTAGATGGTATTAAATGGCCCATCCTCATCTGTGAGATGCAGATAATAACAACCACTTTTAGGGTTTTGTTAACATAACATAAAATAACAGAGAAGAAAGCAGCCCTCTCATCATGGGCATTCGGGAGACAGTAGATGTGGAGGGCCAATGGAAGTCCATGAGGAGCTGACTGTCAATTTTTATTCCATCACAAAAACACTTTACTCTTTATGAGTTCGTTTTACCAAATGATACTTCTCTTCTTCATAAAATCAAATCCTGGCTCAGCAACAAATCAAGGTAAAACAGTGGAGAGTCTGTAAATACTATAGTTGAACAAGTTTGATCTTTCTAGTTCCCAGAAAGACAAATGAGCTACTTGTCAATTACAGATTTGTCCTGCTTTACAGACAAGCTTCTGTGAATTCTATTTCAGCTTGTGAATGAAAAAATTTTTTTTAATTTGCTTGCACAAATGTAATCACAGATGCCAACCTGTGCCTGGAATATGGTGAGAAAGCTCTAATTGGGAGCACCCACACGGTAATTACTTCTCCACATTTCTGACATAACCATGTCAGGCTAGCAATTAGAACTGCTCCATGCCAACATTTTCAGTTCCTGGCATCTTGAGGAAAAAATAAACAGAATCTACCCTGTGAATCACAAGTCTGTCAAATGCTCGGAGAATAATATTAATTCATTTATGAGAGTTCAATGTCAGCTCACAGACATGTCTCCCCTTTTTGGTTAAATCTCCATCTTAAAGATCACTGCTTTTTTTCCACATCGTTAACCATTTAAACTACATGTCACTTCCCCTGTGCAACGGGCACCTAGAGGAGCTCCTCCGCCATCTCTCACTAAAGCACTCTTGTGAAACATCTGAACAGGGACAGCAGTGAGCAGCCAGGACTGCAATGTGACAAACGTCCTGTGCACACACAACATGCACGATAGGAACATGTCAGACGAAGATAGGCTGGGATAAGGACCCTGAAAGTCACAAACGATGGATGGCCTCACTAAAACGAACAAACGGCAACCACACAAACAGGCATCTGGTGGCAGATTCTGTCTGTCAAAAGTGACATGTTCACCACTTGGAGGGATTAAACAATCTTGGGTCTAGGGAGGAATTGCCAGGCACCTAAATGCTGCAATTCTGTGATACTGGGGGTGGGGGGTGGGGGGGTGCGGGAGGAGGGGCAGGGGGGTGGGCAGCGGCAGGGGGAGCTGTTTACTGAGGTTGGCCTGTGCCTCAGACCCTGAGCTGCTGGGGCTACAGAAGGCACCATTGCACCTGGCTAGAATAATGCTACTTAAATAGCGATAGCCATTAGCACTGGTAGAGGGGAAAGTATTTCCTTCCTCAGGACAACTTTTAAAACATTCTGAGAAATGAAAGACAAAAAATTCAACTCAATTCACAGTATAACAGAATGGAAGGTGAAATAATTCAATAGTTTTTCATAGTAAAACTGTCACAACCTAACTTGTACTTCTAAAAATTTTTTAAATTTTAAAATTTAAAACCAAAATAGTTAAATTAATATTTTAAAAATATACATCCTTATAAAAATACTTTCTTAGGGCTGGGGTTGTGGCTCAGCGGTAGTGTGCTAACCTAGCATGTGCAAGGCCCTGGGTTTGATTCTCAGCACCACATAAAAATAAGTAAACAAAATAAATAATAGTGTCCAACTACAACTAAAAAATAAATATTTAAAAAAACAAAACTTGCTTAAAATTCAACCAGAACTGTGCAGAATTACACTAGCATAATACTAAAAAAAATCCTGAACTTGGATAAAAATAATTTATTGTGATAATTACTTAGAAAGAATTGAAATAAATAAGGGCAAGAAGTTAACAAAGGAAAAATTTAAAAATCACCTTTGTGATATGAATTTTAAAAAATCAATATTTAATTCAACGCTGCTGTTATTTCATTGTTTAAGATAATTATAGCGAAGAAGTTCATATTAAGCATTTATGATGGTCTGGGTGAGGAGAAAATAATAAATAAACCTAATTAGTAATTCAAATGAAATCCTGGGTATACTGAAAATGAGGATGCTTAATAAATGCTGCTGAAATGATCAAAATTCCATCAGCTTTATAAAGTTGTTCAATCAAATGGATGACTGAAGAGTTACCTGAAAAGAAGATAAAAGTAAAATGAACCTGGGTAAGGAGGAGGATTTAGGGGCTGGGGTTCTAGCTCAGTGGTAGAGCACTTGCCTAGTATGTGTGAGGCACTGGGTTCCATCCTCAGCACCACATAAAAAACAAATAAATAAAGTTATTGTGTCTATCTACAACTAAAAATATGTTTTTAAAAAAGTTGAACCTTTACCTTAAAAAAGAAAATAAAGGAGGATTTAGAAATGCCAAGTAGGGCTGGGGATGTGGCTCAAGCGGTAGCGCGCTCGCCTGGCATGCGTGCGGCCCGGGTTCGATCCTCAGCACCACATACAAACAAAGATGTTGTGTCCACCGAAAACTGAAAAATAAATATTAAAATTCTCATTCTCATTCTCCTCTCTCTCTTTCTCTCTCTCTTTAAAAAAAAAAAAAAAGAAATGCCAAGTAATCATAACTTTTAAATGAAATGCAATACAAAACAGATACGCGGTCAAACAGAAATCCATGCATTTTAGGGAGAAAATTTAAAATTGCCAAGTGGACTAACCTAGTCATAGCGTAAGTTCAGTATGAAACCATCATACGACTTTCGGGTCACAAAAAAATGTTAAGATTGCAAGCTTATCTCAGATGAAGCAAGTGCTACTATTGAGAATGAGCCCCCACATCTGGACACCAGGCCCAACCAGGATTCCTGGGCCCCCGGGACCTCTCTAGCTCACTCTCGGTCTGCGACCCAGTTCCTAGGTACTGGAGGAGTACATGCTCTTGGCTTACATCATCTCATGGCAGATACTGTCCAGATGAGGAAGGGGGTGTGAAAGTGGAAGGAAGGGAGGGGTAGGGAAGGCGGAGAAGCTGCTGTTCCAGGGCTCTTTCACTAGAGCTGCGTGATCAAGAACTGTGGGTCAGAGGCTTACAGACCCAGATTCAGGCTCCGGCTTTCCATCTAAGCTGCTACAGACTGACTGATTGATTGATTATTTATTTATTTACCAAGGATGGAATCCAGGGGCACTTAACCACTGAGCCACATCCCCAGCCCTTTCTTTTATTTTGAGACAAGGTCTTGCTGAGTTGCTGGGGGCCTCACTTAAGCAGCTGAGGCTGGCTTTGAACTTGCGATCCTCCTGCCTCAGTCTCCCAAGCTGCTGCATGCTTCAGAATTTTTAAAAAGCAAATCAGAAATCGGGAGAGAACACAGAGAAAATGGAAGCAACCCCTGACTTTCCCCTCACTTGGCTTCCTGAGCTTTCTCTGAAGCGCGGCCCCTCTCAACGTCAGGTCTCTGGGCACCAGCCCAGGCACACTATTCCTGATCTAATGCGGCAAATTGGAGCTTGCATCCTCACACATCTACCTTTGTCTGGACACAAGTTTAACAGAGTTTCTATTTTAAAGCAAAACTACCTTTAAAACAAAGGAGTTCCATTTGAAGATTGAATAACTAAAAACTCACTGTACCTTGCAACTGAACTGTTCTCCATCTGGTCATCAACAGCAAGAGACGAGACCTGGGACGTTTGTTCATGTTTCTGTGCATGCCTCACTCATTACGAGAGTCATTTTGCCACTTGAATTCAACTAGTCCTGGTGACCTGCATGTGCTCAGAAGCTCACTGCCCAGAACACAGACATGTTCCGTGACACACTGAATGAAGGAAGGAAGCAGCACAGCAGTGGGGGTCGGAGCACTGAAGCACACACCATAGACTTATGCTGGTTCTTGAAGAAGGCATTAGGCCACGAGCAGTCAGAATGCCTGGGCCTTCAGGCCCACCCGCATCAGGCACCTGCCTTCCCCATGAGCATCCTCCTGGGATGTTCCTCCTCAGACAGTGGCTCTGCCCTTGGACAGGTCTGCCCCTTCCTCCCCCTGTCATCTTACACTGCCTCCTCCCTTGCCTGTTCCTTGTCTCTGGGCCTTCACAGGGCCGTGTGCATCCACCATTTTGCTGGGCATTTGGGCTTCAAGACGCTCTTAGGTGCATCCACAGCACCCTGCATATACCTATCAGTCTTCTCACACTACTCTAAGATGGCTGCTCCTAGACAGTCACCCTTACTCAGCTAGAAGTTTTGTGAGGACAGAGACCCATTCACCTTTATTATGGTTAGGGTAAGGGGCGTCCCCCAGAAGTCCTGTGTCGATGCAGGATGTTCAGAGGTAGAAGGGCTCGACTGTGAGAGCTGGGCCCTAGTCGGCCCATCCTAGTCTGAACAACCTGACTGGGTGGTAGCTGTAGGCAAGGGACGGCATGAATAGGGGAGGGGGTCTCTAGGGGAGCCCTGGAAGGGTGCCTCTTCTTGAGGCCCCTTTGCTCTGCTTCTCAGCTGCCAGAAGCTGAGCAACTTTCCTCCACCTCGCCCTTCCCCCATGGTGTGCTGCCTGACCTGGGCCCAGAGCAGTGAATTTGGCCATCTACGGACTGAGACATCTGAAACTGAGAGCCAAATAAGTTGTTCTTGTCGGGTATTCTGGTTGCAGCGACAACAAGCTATCATAACCTTATTCACCATTGTACTCCCAAGGGGGGAAAACAGTAACGACACTTAACAATGGCTTGTTGTCAGGACCCAATGGGTTAATGTGCTTGATGTCTCCCAGTGGCAGCCAGTGCGGGGTAAGTATAGCAGAAATGCTGCTTACTGCTACAGCGGCACACGTCACAGAGCACACCTGTCACATAACTATTACATGGATGAACTAATTTTGCCATTTGGTCCTCGTTCTCCATAAACCTAGTACTTCTTTAATCACTAGCATTTCTGATATTTGGAAAAAGCTATCACATTCTGCCAATTCTACACCAAAATCCCCAGCATCTTCACTGCTTCTCCTCTATTGAGACTCACAGCCAATCACGCGCACAGCGGTCCTGACCTGCCATTTCAGGTATGTGTTACTTGTTGTTTCTAAAATACTGGAAGGCATGGCTGATCCAATTCCTCCTATCTCCCTCAGTGGCTAATCTGTTCCAGTTTATTACAAGCAGACTTGGGTTTTCCTATACATATGAAGAAATGGGAGGCAAAGGTCGGGGCTACCTGATTACAAGAATATCACAAGGATTAAGTGCCAACATAAGCAAGGAGTGGGCCACTCAGGATCGTAAGGACAGCGATGCAGGCTATCTGGGCTCCGAGCTGCTGCACAAGGCTTTGGGGTGTATAAACTGCCCTACTATGAAAATCTTTTAAAAACTAATAAAAATCAAGTAGGGCACCCAATCTCCCTCAACCCCTCAGCCTCTCACTGTGGACAGCAAGACACACGTGAGGGGCTGGCCCAGGGGCAAGACCAGGGCTAACCACAGTGCAGGGTTCCTGGTGTTGCCTCCTGCCTCCTACTGGCAACTGAGGGCTAACCTTCTTCAAAATGGAATAATTTGGTTAAAAAAAAAATCAGATTTTATTGACATAAGGCAAGCTGAGGAAGCAGCAAGGGAAACACCTAAACAGACCACGCGAGATTTCATCCTGGGCCTCAATTCTGGACTCTGACAAGGTGAAGAGACCCCTGTCCCCAGCAGCCCACGGTGCAGGGGAGGCCAGTCCCCTGTCACTTCTACACAACACCCCCAGGAAATCAAGGTGCAGGGGAGGCCCGTCCCCTGTCACTACTACACGATGCTCCCAGCAGCTCATGGCGCAGGGGAGGCCTGTCCACTGTCACTACTACATGATGCCCCCAGCAGCTCACAGAGCAGGGGAGGCCTGTCCACTGTCACTAATACATGATGCCAGCAGTGGTTGGAAGAAGACAGAGCCGGGTGCACTGCACACTAACAGAGGATGAAGAATGACCTCTGGACAGTGGACTCTGACCTAGATCCTAAGCAGAAACAGGCATTCTGTTGTGGGGAGAAGAAGGAAAGAGCAGCTTCAGCTGGGTGCAGACTCCCTGGATGCTCATGCAAGGGAAGCACAGGCAGAACACGCAGGCGACGCAGCAGGTGAAGGAAGAGCTTCCGGGGTGAGATGGCCTCGGGGAGAGTGCCTGCAGCCTGCGGCACCCCCAGGTGCACCTGCAAGCACCCAGTATGCTGGAGACAGGCTATATGGTACAGTTCCTCTTGGTGGCACACCTCGAGCTCACAGCTATAGAATCAAGCAGAAAGGCCCCTCAGGGATACCTGCTCACTGATGTCTACAGAGGAACACGAGAGAGACCAAGAAAACACCTGTCCCCGTGACAGCTGCCAGACAGGAAGGTACAGGGCACAGTGCCCAGTATGAGGAGCCATCATGGGGTAGCCTGAAGTGACTGGCAGCAGACGCCTCAAGAACGTGAGTGGAAAATCATAACCGAGGGGGGAATGAACAAAGAACTCATCAGAGGAAGTAAGACGTCAATAAGAAGCTAACTAAGCACCACAGATGTCACCACACTTGAGATCAAAGATCATCACACTCGGCTAATGACAATGAAAACCCTGAAGAAACCTAAGATGGCTTGACTACCTGAGACGCCTTGCCTCTCACATGACTGAAGGTCTAGAATACCTTCAGTGCGGTGTGGCATGCATGGTGCCAGCCGCAGCCAGGGGAGACGACTTCCATCACTCTGAGGATGCCATCTGTAGAAAACACATCCTGACATGGAAGGTCAGGTTTACACACCGCCCTTACATACAAGACATCCAGCTGCTCGCCAGGCATGAGGCATGGTCATGCCTGCTCCCTTCCAAGGACATCAAACTGCTCTGAGACAATCCAGCAGGCCCATGCAAGTCTTTTCTATCATTTAGAGAATAACTTCAAAGGATTTTATTTGTCATTTAAGAAGAAAATCACATCATAAGAAGAGATCAGAATAGAAACAAATGTACTCTTAAATGAACAGATGATGAAATACCAGGAAATGCACTTTATGAAGAACCCAGTCTCACCATGCCTATAATCCCAGCTACTTGGGAGGCTGAAGGAGAATGACAAGTTCAAAGGGCAACCATAAATTCAAAGGGCAACTTGATAAGACCCTTTCTCAAATAAATTGAAAAAGTCTGGGGATGTAACTCAGTGGTAGAATGCCCTTGGATTCATTCCCAGGACCACAAAAAGCAAACCCAAAACAACAAAGAAAACACCCACCTAGGCTCTGGAGTGGAGGCCCTGGGCAGGTCTCCAGCACCCAGAAATGGGGGCAAAAAGCTTAAAGTACCCATATTCAGTAAATGGGTATGTTACTGCCACTTTATAGGACAATGGTGGCACTTGAAAACAGATTTTGAAAATCCTGACACTTCAAAGCATTGTATGCCATGACAGGTTTTATATTTTAATCATTGCCAATTAAACAAATAAAGAATTGAATATAATTAAAGTACTTTCAGATCATCAAATCAGGAAGGGTATCAGCAACTGAGCTCAAAAATGTTCATATACTATGATTTTACCCCCAAGTTACATAAAACACAGACATAATTATACACTGATATAAGGTAGTTTGAAAGATCATTGATAATTTAACTTTTTATTTTGTTTACTCTGAGGCTATTTTGAAAATTTCACTTGGCTCAAACTTATAGACTGTCTGATTTTTTTTTTTTTTTTGGTACTTGGGATTGAACCTAGGGGCACTTACCACTGAGCCAAATCCCCAGCGCCCCCTCCTTTTTTTTTTTGTGGTGCCATGGATTGAACCCAGGACCTTGTGCATGCAAGGCAGGCACTCTAACAACTGAATATATCTCCAGCCCCCCAGCCTGTTTTATTTTATTTAGAGACAGGGTCTTGCTAAGTTGCTGAGGCTGGCTTTGAAATCACAATCCTCCTGCCTCAGCCTCCTGAGTCGCTGGGATTACAGGTGTGTGACACCACGCCCAGCAAAACTGTCTGATTCTTAAAATGCATTAAGTATTTGAGATCCTCAATAAAAAATATCAAATAAATATGTAATATTTTATTAGTAGAGTGAACTCAGCATTCTTAAGGTTAAAACCACTGACATACATACATGAACTAACATCAATGAAAACTTTCTTTCACTTCGAGAATGCCTTATATATTATAAAAGAAAACCTACTTGTTTTTTATTTAAAATTTCTATATCTTTTCTTTTTTCCTAAATCGTGTGTTTTATGTCATAAGAAAACCTGTGACCCTGCAAGACTTCATCCTGAGACCTCAGTGCTGACAGGTAGTTTGTGTAACTAAATGGCTCAGAACCTCTCAGGGCCAGGATTTGCATGTGCTCCACGGCTCGCCTGTCAGGACTTCTTACTAGATGAAGGTGTGCAAGCTTACAGAATGGCAAGAACAGAAGAAGACCTCATCTACAGTCCATAAATGTTCCCATGTTCATTGGACTACGTGACCAAGATGTTCCGAACATGCTTTCAAAACTGACTCCTTCCAACCAGAAGAAATCCTTTGGGTTCTGGGAAGACACAGAAACATACGAATGGTTTCAGTTCAGCAAGTGTTTCTAGAGGGTTTCCTACATGCCCCACACGGCGTGATGGCTTCAAACACAAACCAGCACCTGGTCCAGTTGTGGAGATGGGTCTCAAGGATGTAAGCAAATGGCCACCACTGAATCTGAAAAGTGAGAGGACACAAGAGAGGCACGGGCAGCAGAGGGGTCAGTGCTGTTAGGGGTGGAGGGAAGTGATGAGGATGTCACACAGAAAGCAGCAAGAGGGCAGGGCTTGACAGGGGCTGACCACATAGAAAGAGCCCAGAATGCAAGAGCTGCAAACATACGATAGCATGATGCTTTCCAACAGCACAGGATGATGTACACACGAGGAAGGCAGCACTGTGAAGGAGAACAAAACCAGGCAGGCACGGTGACACACATCTGTCACCCCAGCAGCTCAGGAGGCTGAGGCAGGAAGACTGAAAGTTCAAAGCCAGCCTCAGCAATGGTGAGGTGCTAAGCAACTCAGTGAGACCCTGTCTCTAAATAAAATACAAAATAGGGCTGGGGAGGTGGCTCAGGCGTTGAGAGCCCCTAAGTTCAATCCCTGGTACCAAAAAAAAAGAGAGAGAGAACAAAACCTAAATAGATGATGCACACTGGAGGCCTCCATCACAATGAGCTTTAACTGTCCTCCACAGTGACAGGGTGCCATGTTAACCAGGACAGCAAGTCCCTGGAGTCAGAGCAGTCAGTCAGGACAACCAGCCTAAGAAAGGAGCTACTGCCTCCTACAATGGGACAGGCGAGAGGCCAGGCAGGAAAGTGCTGGCTGCCCCTGGCCTGCTAATTCCCACAGATGGAACTGAGGCAGGGTCAAGAGTCCTGCAGGCAGGGGAAGGATCTCACTGCTGAGCAGTACTGGACAGAAAGCTCACCGGGGGCCCATAGGAAGAAAGGGGAGGGGCCAGGAATGGAAGGCGTGGAGTCAGAGAGGAGGGCTGCCCAGCACTGGGGAGGCAGGCTGTGAGTCCCTGTGCCCCGGCAGAGACCAACAGCGCACTGGCTGGCACCAAGGAAGGGGGCAGGCAGGCCACCTGCCCACAAGCCTGCCAGGTCACACCTGTCATCTTCTGTGCTGGGTCAGGGGGCACACACAACACACAGGATTTGGGCCTGGAGCAGGCCTCCTGAGGCCTCCTACTCTGTGATCTACAAAAATTAGCCATCAACAAAAAGGAAGATGAACTGGACGGAGAGGGTTTCGGTGATGAAGGCCACCTGCAAGGAGGCTGCTGTCATGATGGAGGCGAGACAGTGGACACAGACTCCTGGAAAGTGACTGAACCCAGTCCAGACAAGAAAGGAAGTGGAGCTGGAAGGGCTGACAGACTGGAAGACAGGAGGGAGCAGAGGGGTGGAGGACCTGCGCTGGCTGCAGTGGGCCAGGCCTGAGGACAGGCGCTGGGCCAGAAGCGGAACCAGGGCCAGGGTTCTGATGTGAGACAAACAAAGGTTTTTATGAGGAGAAGGTGTGTTTAGGTGGCAGAGCCCCAACAAGAGGAATGGCAGGACTGTGCCATGTTTCTTCTTTTTCTTGAACTCCCCCAAGAGGAGCTGATGATAGCAATGGAGGGTTGAGACTGGCTGGGGGACTACATAAGCGTCAAAGAAAGAAGGCAACTGCCCAGGGCGGCCACAGGCACAGAAGCTGTGCAGAGAGAGAACCAGGAGAGAGTGCCCAGAAGAGCCTGAGCAGACGCGGCTGGAACCCACCCCAAGGCCTGGCTGGTCCCCCAGGCCCAGCACCCAGCACTGCTGTTCCACTGCCTGGGTGGTCCCTCAAGCCCAGCACCCAGCACTGCTTCTCCAACTGCCAGTTTTCTTATTTAAACAGACTTGGATCATGGTTAAACCTCTTTCTGAGAATGTGTTTGCGTATCTGAAAGAGCCAAGTTCTAATTAGGAGCCAAGGAAACTTTTTAAGAAGCTCACTGGGTGGGGTACAGTGGTAAAAATACTAACGCTGTTCTTTATGCTCAGAAGCAGCTTCTGAGGACGTCTGTGCTGGAGATGTCAGAAGCCATTCAATATGCCATACTAACTCTGCAGCACTGTACTCACATCCTTGAACTGAAGCTCTGGGGAGAGCAACCTCAACCTCACCTAACCAGGAAGACGAGGACAGCCTTAAACTGTGACCTTTTCTACCACTTACTACAACTTAGTTGGGGGTGTTTTCACATATTCACTTGGAAGCTGTATCAGCTGCTGTTTCCTCTGATCCCATCCACGCTGGGCAGCCAGTCTGTAACATGTACAACAGCCCTCCAAATAACATACAGTTCGCCTTTCTCCACCCTGGTGATGGCTTTCCTCTTGGGTCCAATTTTATGAACTTATAGCTTCTCACTGGCCTACCATTACAAAAAAAAAAAAAAAAAAAGACTGTAGGCAGTGTGCTGTCTAGAGCAAATGAAGAAGCCCAAAGCTCGTCTTCACAGGTACCTGACGGACTCAGGTAAGGGCAGCTTATTGAGGATGAGGATGATGTGGCTGAGACACCCTTCACCTCCTTTTTACCAGGGCTAAGTCTTACTTAGCAATGAGGTTTACTTTTTCCTTCTTTGCTTCCGCATCCAATATGTGTCTCTCCCCAAATCATGCATAGTGAATCTTAGCCTAGTGTTTCAGATAAACTCTGTACTTCAGGCATTGAAATACTGCTTCTGTTCCCTATCGTGATCCAGAATGCTGTGCCATTTCAGATGAGATCTCACTGAATCTTCACAACCATCTAACTCAAAACATGATGATTCACCTTCTAAATAGAGTGATTCTCTTTGGACACAGTATTTTAAACTCACAGGCATTAATAAACAATAAAAAAGATATCCCAAATAAGGTTTTAGGTTATCCATACATTAATTCCAAGCTCCTCCACTAAATCTTTCATCAAATCCAATCAGAGGTAAGGGTCACCTCCTTTCAGAGTTCCTGTCCTTTCCTGAAAAAGGCACTAACATGTTTCAGAATGGACAAAAGAAAGCATGGCAGGGCAGGTGACAAGCAGGTATGCGGGAAGCTGGTGCAGCCAGCTGAGGCGTCCTTGTTCCCCACTAGGAAGGAAACTTCATGAAAACCTTTGTTTTATAAAATGGATTCAAGCTGCTCATATGTAAGAAGAGATTTCCTGGAGCTGGGGATGTGGTTCAAGCGGTAACGCGTTCGCCTGGCATGAGCGGGGCGCTGGGTTGGATCCTCAGCACCACATAAAGATGTTGTGTCCACTGAAAAACAAATATTTAAAAAAAAAAAAAAATTCTCTCTCTCTCTCAAAAAAAAAAAAAAGAAGAGATTTCCTTATGCCTAAGTTGCTTCTTTCCTAAACAGTTTCCAGTACTCACCAGAAAGCAGAATGGGGATGGACATTTTAAGGTTCACAGGGAGGACAAGGTTGAGGACTCAGGTGTGCCATCCCCGACATCAGCGGACAGCACTCACCTCCTTTGCACTCTTGATTTTAGTCAGGAACGTGTGGAGCTCCATGGTTTCTGCGAACAGTGCGCGACACACTGCCTGATAATGATTTGGTGCCTCTGACTCGGCTGGGAGATGAGCAGCACACAGCTACAGAAGAGGAAATCAACAGAGAAGGTCTGTGATCAGGGTTCTGGGCACCGGGAAAGCAGCCGCACCTATGTATGCTCCCGTGAGACAGAAAGGCAACCCTCCTCGCCCAGGGCCATCAGTTCCTACACAATTACATGGGGAGGCCCAGAAACCAACCAATGCCCAACAATACACCAGGCTGGCTGAATTAGCTTCTCCTTGAAAATGACCAGACATGTATCAAAGTTTAGGTTGGGAGCAGAAAGGGAACTACCATTTACTGGTAAAAATGAGAGTATCTTAACAGCTACTATATACTCAACTGTTGTCATGCCAGATCCTATATCTGACATGCCATTAGGCAGCCTATTATCATTTACTATTCTGTGAAACCCTGACTCTTCCCCTTTTTGTGCAAAGGAAGATGACAGTGAGAGAAGCCAGGTTAACCTGTCCACAGTCAGAGATCCCTCTTCTCAGGAAGAGGGATCCTATCACAACACTACCTGGTTCTGAGGCCCAGGCTCACTCTAGTACATGTTGACCTTTGTAAGTAGTAAAAAGAATGTCAGGAAAACATTTGGACTCAGGAGAAGGTGCTTGGGAGTGGAGCAAGAGGGCAGCAGGAGCCCAATGATGCTTCCTGTCCTGCCATCCTGGACTCCACAGAGTGCATGACCCTCACATCATTTGCGGCAAAATACATCATTTAATGTCATGCAGACAATATACCACTTTATTTGTTTTCAAATCTTTAAATGGTGCATTATAATTTCACATAATAGTGAACTTCATCATACATGCACCATTTATTTTATTAGATTGCAAAGATACCTCCCAGGAGTCCAATGCACTGGAATAACCATTTTTCTATAATAATTATATATCCATATACAATAGCTATATTTTAAAGTACTCCATTTACATTAAAAAGCTATAAGAGCCAGGTGTGGTGGCATACACCTGTAATCTCTGCGACTCAGGAGGCTGGGGCAGGTGGACCACAAGTTCAAGGTCAGACTCAACAACTTAGCAAGACCCCATCTCAAAAAAATGAAAAGGGCTGGAGATGTAGCTCAGTGGTAAAATGTCCCTGGGTACCTTAAATAAATAAATGGCTGTAAATAAGTTTTCCCTTAATAAATTTGACATTAATACAATTACTAAATGAACATGTCATTACATTTGAATAATTGACATCAATTGAAGAGTACTAAGCTGGAAATGGAAATGCCAGGGCAGGAGGAACAGAGGGACTGGGTTATTGGGTTTTATTTTGGGGTTTTTTTTTTTTTTTTTTTTGGTGGGGCTGGGTAGAATGCAGGGCCAGATGCATCCATTCTTAGGGAGAAGCACTCAGTGGGAGAACTTGGTACTAGGGCTTCATTCAGAGCCACAATCACTGGACCACTTGAACCCAATCAGAAAGGCCAGAGCGGATGCCTGGCTGCCTGCCAAAATAACTCTTCTCTTTATAAGCTGGTATTTATTCTCAGGCAGGCATATGTATACTCAGCGCGCTGCCGCGTGGCAGGCACAACAAAAGGGAAAACTGTCCCCATGCTTTTAATAGTGCCAGGCCTAAAAAATCATGCAACAACTCCTGCCTCACACCATGCTCAACAGTCGATCTGGGAACTGTAAATTCTAATAATCACTGTGAAGGAAGTCAACAGCGTGGTGGAGGGCATGAGCTAGCTGGGAGCGGCGGCTTGCTGACCCGCCCAGCACGGGACACTGCTAGCTTGGGAAAAGATCAAGGTTCAAAACATGAAGTGCGGTTTCTGTAGAACACGGGTCGCTTTCCACAGGTAAAGTCAAATATATATGGTTAATATAATTTTAACCCTTGGACACCCAGAAAGACTTGTTTCATGTCCTAGAATGGTCTAATTTTTCATTGTTCCACACAAACCTAAAAAGAACATGTACTCTGGGTGCTGGGTCCCATGATGTCAGTTTGCTCTTCCCACTGTCCACATACCCTTTCTTTGATGGATGCTGAGAGACACCAAACCTCCCCTCAAGGACCATGGATCTGTCAATTTCTCCATATAATTTTATCAATTTTATTTAATTGAATATGTTGTTAATGCTACTATTTATAGGCTGTTATTAGGTGCACACAAATTTAGAATTGTTACTTCTCCTTAGTGAATCAAATTTCTATCACTAAGTATACTTTTTATCTGTAGTAATGCATTTTAAGTCCAGTTTATCTGAAAAGAATATCTACAATAGCTTTCTTTTGGTTAGAATGCTGTATCTTTTTTTGTTCTTTTACTTTCAAGTTTTCTTTGTCCTTGTATTTATGAATATGTCCTTTGTAAGAACATATGGCTGGATTCTGTATTTTTAGTGCAGTCTAAAAATATTTCTCTTTTAATTAGAGTGTTTTCAGCGAGTACAATCCATAGAAATAGTGTGAGCCACATACGTGACTTTTTTGAAGTTTTCTGCTGAACACGTAAAGAGTACAAAAAAACACTGAAACTGACCTTGAGAATATATTTTAGCTAACCTGATAAAATACATATTATACAATACTTAATTATAGTCAATATAAAAATTCTTAAGGAGATATTTTACATTACTTCTGGGTGTTTTGGAATGCAATATGCATTTTACACTTTTTGCACATCATCTCAGGTAATCGACCTGTGGCTGCTACCATCCTGAGCAGAGCAGTCCCACCAATTTAGGTGTCAGGACACTGTCCTCCACGTGCCTCTACCTGTCCAACTGCTCTCTGTTCAAAGCTTTATCATTCTTCCCATCTCTTCTTTCACACTGTCAATATTATTTTATTAACTTGTTCCCTCCCCTACCAGCTCAAAATCTACAAATTATTTTACTTTCTTTTATTGGCTTCCTTAGAGATGGGCCATGTTCTTCATCACAATCTAATAAATTAGTGCTCTAACCTGCTAAGGTCTGGACTTGTCCCCCAAAGGACCGCGTGTTGAAGACAAGGTGCCAGCTCCACTCTCTGGGAGGTGGTGGGATCTCTAAAAGGAGGGTCTAGGGGAGTCCTGGTCACTGGGGATATGCTGCCAAAGGGGGTGGTGGGATCTCTAAGAGGAGGGTCCAGTTGGAGGCCTGGTCACTGGGGACGTGCTGTCCTCTTGCTCAGTTCCTGGCCACAGGTGACCAGTTTGCTCTACCACAATCTCCCTGCCATGAAGTGCTACTTCAATGTAGACTCAAAAGCAATGGGTCAATTGGCCACAGACTAAGACCTTAGGAACTGAGCCAAAATAACTCTTCTCTTTATAAGCTGGTATTTATTCTCAGGTATTCATTACAGAAAGGGAAGGCTGGCTAACACAAACCTCTGGCCACACCATTCCAGGACCTGACAGTGCTACCTCCAATTACTTTCTCACTTGTGCTGAAGTTGGGTGTTTTAACTTAGTATGGTCTAAACCACACAAGTCATTATTATTGTTTTATGCAGTTAGTATTCCTTTTGATTTACTTTCATGTTTATCTTTTTCTTTGTTCTTCAAATCTCCCTGCATCCCCGAGCTTCCACCTGGCATGGTCTTTGTTTGAGAAGCGCTCTCTCTGTCAGAAGAGGTATTTCACCTTTACTGCTGACAGTTATTCCACTGAGTAACGCTAGACTGTCAGGACTCTGAAGATGGCACTCTCTGTTTTCCAGTTCAGCTGAGACCTCTGGTGCAGTTTCACTGATGTTCCTTTGAAGTCATCTTTTTTCCTCTGGCTGATTTTAAATGTGGTGTTTTGCAGTTTTGCTCTAATGAAATCAGATCATGGTGTTGGAAAAACAGTGTGTCTTCAATACCGCTATCAGCCCTTCTCTTCTTTGCTCTCCTTTAAGACTTTAATTACATGCACCAGCTTTGTGTCTGACCCTCTATTCTGCTCGTTTTGTTCATTTGGTGTCCCTGTGCTTTGCTCAGTGTGTCTCCTAGTGACCACACTTTCTACATTTTCTTTTCAGCTCTGTCTAGTCTGCTACTGAACCAATCCATTCAACTTTTATTTTAGTTACTGTGGTTTTTTGGCTCTCAAATTTCCATTTGGTTCTGTTGAAAATCTTTTCCAGTTTCCTGGCTCTTAAAATCCTGAACATCATTCTAAAGTCTTCACAATTCCATTATGTGAATTCCCTGTATAGAATCATTATTAATATACGGACTCAAAGTTAATTTTCTGGAAAATTTCATCAGCACTCATAGGATTCTGCTAGATATTTTCAACAGAACTTGAAAGTATCAGCAAACCCCACCTATACTGATGTGATGAGGAAATAGCCTATTTACATGTCAACATTTTGAAACCTTCTCACTTTTGTTATTCTGGCAAATAAAAAAACATATACATCATAAACAATGTACCAACTAGGAGAAAAACCTTTATTTGATACCAAAGACATTGTGGGTAACTTGGAAATTCTATTTATTAACAATTGATACTTTATTTCTACTTAGTAATAAAATACTACACAATAAGAGACCATGAAGTTTTCCTGAAAACTTGGCATAATTAATAATATAGTTTTTGTTTAAGTTAGAAGGTAGTCAGTATGTCTACCTCTTTTTCTGTAACGCATACCACAATATGTGCGAGATATTTAACCTTAGAACTGATATAATCAAAATTACATTCTCTCAGTTATTTAGCATTTATCATATCAGAGCACTTTATTAATACTACTGAATTCCTTACCCTGGTTTGGTCATCACAGATTGTATGTGTGTACTCAAATTTCACACTCTGCCCCCAAAATAAGTGTCAATTCCAAAATAAATTTTAAAATACTAGCTTCCAGTTTTTCCCATAATTTGTTCTCAGATACAGAAATTCAAATGTTTTTAACCATATTTAGTCACAAACATTTATAGTATAGAATCTTATTTGCAAAAAAGTACCATATTGGACCAGTGTTGTGGTCAGTAGCAGAGCACTTGTCTAGCTTGTGTGAGGCACTATGTTTGATCCTCAGCACCACATAAAAAATAATAATAAATTTTTAAAAAGATATTGCATCCATCTACAACTAAAAAAAATTGTTTTTAAAGTACCATATCAGTATTTTCAACTACATAATATAAAAATGTTTTCCCACTGAGCATAAGCATGTATTTATCACAAGAAATAACAACAAAAAAAAACTACATGGCAATCTTTTTGATTAACTCAGCACCATACAGTTAACCAAGATGGATCACTAAAACTCCATCTCCTCAGTGAGAAAAGCAGCACACTTTCCACCAGACTTTAGAACTCAGAGGACAAGTACCAGGAAGGGTGGAGAAGTTTCTCTCCATGGAGCCACTCCAGGGAGTGGTGCACACTGTCCAGTAAACTAACCTGGGTGGACAGAGATCTTAATTCACTGGCTCCACCAAACATTCAGACTTCCCTTGAATAAACTCTGTAAGCCTAGGCCAAATTAAAGCATAAATGAAATAACAGATGGGTCCTGTTTCTGCTGTTTGCAATAGATGAGCATTTTGAAAAGGAAGACTCTGGCATAGACAAATCTAGTTTAGTATTTATAAAATTAAATACATATTTATAAAATTAAATACATAAAGCTCACTTCTAATCATACTTTACTATTCTTAAATTCTTCCCCTTTTAAAATAGCAGGCAGGCCAGGCACAGTGGTGCACACCTGTAATCCCAGTAGCTTGGAAGGCTGAGGCAGGAGGATCCCAAGTTCAAAACCAGCCTTGGCAACTTAGCAAAGCCCTAAAGCAACTCAGCAAGGCCCTACGCAACTCAACAAGACCCTGTCTCTAAATAAAATATAAAAAGGGCTATGGATGTGGCTCAGTGGTTAAGCACTTCTGGTTTCAATCCCTGGTACAAAAAAAAAAAGTAGGCAAATTTCCAAATTACAACTGTATATATCAACCAAAGAATCTACCACCTTTTTTCTAAACATGGCCTGTTATTTGTAATCTATTTAGGTATGGCAGATCTCATTCAAAAGTATGAATTAGCACTGAAAAAACTTATAAATTTTAACTAAGAATTTTACGTATTTTATTTACTGTACAAATGCTAAATAATAAGAGGAAGGGAGTTTCTGAAACCAAGTGATTCCCCCGCAGTCACAATATGACTGACATACAACTTCAAATTGCCAGAGTTTCTTTTATTCTTTATCTAATATATGCAAATTTTGTGGGTTTTCCCCCAAGTATTAAAACTAAGGGGGGTTGGGGGTGTGGCTCAGTGGTAGAGCGCTTGCCTAGCACATGTGAGGCACTGGATTCGATCCTCAGCACCACATAAAACAAAATAAATAAAATAAAGATATTGTGTCCATCTACAACTAAAAATTAAAACAAACAAATAAATTTAAAAAAACTAAAGTTTCTCTACAACCACAGAACCCATGTGATTTTAATGTGACAGCCTGTATAGTATTCCACTTCGCTGCTAAACCAGGTGCCAACTCATTCCTCTCCGCTATCGGTTTGTAGCGTGAGGGCAGAGTCAGGATGCCATGCACATCCCTGGGTACATGTTCTATCTGCCCCCTCCCACAAAAGTGCCAGTGCAGCAGGCACATTGTCCCCTATGCTTTCAAGTAAAAACCCTGGAGATTTCTCCACAAGGTATGAAGAGATAGTCCTTAATCCTTATGGCTTCCTAGTAGTCCAGCGAGTACCATAGTTGAACTAGTCCCCAATTAATGGACAATCAAGTTTTTTCTAGACTTTAACCTTTTTTATTATAGTGAACTATTTCGAACTTTTTAATATAACAAATTATTTTTCATCAGGAATACATAAATTTACATTGCTGCTATTAATTACCAAGCAAAACAATTTGCCACACTTTCAAATTTCAACAAAATAAATTGTTTGCAAAATAAATAGTTGCAAAAGGTATTGCTTTATGTTTCCAACTGTCAGAAAGAGGGAATGCTGCAGGAGAAGAGAATCCTCTCAGCTGGGTTCCTCCCCTCTGTGCTCTCAGAGTATCTCACATCCACTCCAGGGGCCACCCTTCCATCCTTGCTCGTGAGAACAACCCACCTAGAAACTCCTCGTGGCCAGTCCTGCCTGACATGCCTGCCCTATGTCCGCCTTGCTGCTGTTCACTTAACTTGCCTCTCCCCCATGCAATCAGCTCTGAGAGGAACCACAACTCACTCCTTGTGGCAGGCGATCCAAATGCCCACTGCAATTCCCAAAGAAGGCACACCAGAGGCTTGCAGGATGTTTAAAGATAAAGCCCAGCATGGATACCACTCTCCTATTAGCCCTCGGTCACTTCTCAAACACCCTCAGGTCCCACACCTCCAGGGTCTTTCAGGCCCATCTGTCACTGTTCCAGGGCTCGCTCTTCCCTTCCTCCCTGTGCATCTTAACCCACCCCACCCCCTGCACTGTCCACTGGACCACGACAGTTTTCTTCCTAACACAGACAGAATGTGCATCCAGGGATATACTTTTATATATAAAAATAATGGAGCCAACTTTTCTTAATACTTTTAGAGGGCCGATGCTCATGTTTCTCAAGAAATACTTAAAATTGGAAGTATTTTACATGCCATATTCTAAAAATTTTAAAAAGCACATGTTCCAGTCCTGACATAAATTTGTGCCTGCAATTTATTGTGCCTGAAATTTCAATGGCAAAGAACTCTCAAAAAATTCAGGGAAAAAAACTTATGCATGTGCATTTGTGCTTCATAGACATCCCAAGAATCAGAGGCCTATAGCTTGTGTGTATTCTGTTTCTATTACAGTTAAGAGCCACCAGGGCCAGGTGCAGTGGTACACGCCTGTAATCCCAGCTGTTCCGGAGGCTGAGGCAGGAGGATCACGAGTTCAAAGCCAGCCTCAGCAAAAACAACTCAGTAAGACCCTGTCTCTAAATAAAATACAAAATAGGGCTGGGGATGTGGCTCAGTGGTTGAAAGCCCCCGAGTGTCTTAATATGCATATTATGGAGTGTCTTACATGTGCATATTATGGTACCAAAAAAAAGCCATCCAGGTAGAGACCCTGCATATTTGTTACAGACTAAAGAGGTCCTGCTCACTAAGAATTGAAGACTAATTGACTCCAAGATGCTGGTGGCACTGTTATATGTCTCCCACCCCTACAGTAAGGGTGCAGTCTGAGTTCTTCAGCTGACTCTTGCCTTCCCTCTTGACAAAGTCAAGGGTGAGGTTTTTAACCCACCGGCCAGACCATAAACTACCATAAACTCTTTCTCAGGTCCTAAGTAATGGGTTTTATGATATTTTAAAAGTTCAGTTTACTTGCCTAATGTCTCAGCAATTATTTTTCCTCCTGTTTAGCTAAAAGGGACACTCAGAACATATTATTATAGGTGTGGGAGATTTTTCAGTATATGTCAATACACGTGCACAGCATATGCTGACCAAATCCTCCTTTGACCCACCCGTCCATTCCCAACCGACACTGGTCACTATCCCAAGCTCAGGTCAGCTTGGTTCACCTTCCATATGAGGGAGTTTGAGGCACTTGTCTATATCTGGCTTATTTCACTTAACATGATTTCCTCGTTTGTATTTTTAAAAAATAAACCTTAACATTAGAAAACAGAAAATGAATACAATGTGTGAAATTTTAATTTGTATGTACGTGAGGACATTTTATTTGTTGAGGACATTGATCTAAAATGGAAAGTACTACAGCCCTTTTTATTTCTTATTTTGAGACAAAGCCTTGCAAGTTGCCAGGCTGCCCTTGAACTAGTGTTCCTCAGGCCTCAGCCTCCCGGGTAGTTGGGATTACAGGTTTTTATCATTATATTTTTAAAACAGAAGAAGAAGCACTCTAGAGAAACTAGCTCTATGCTGTCGTGAGCTGGTGCTTTACCTTCATGACGTCTCGGTAGGAGCGTACGGCGGAGACGGCCCTCTTCTCATCTTCCTCCTCCTCTAGGCCCTCGTCTGCAGCCTCGTAGCCCTCGTCCTTGCTGCCATCGGCCTCCACCGTGTTGGCCATCCGGTCGATGAGCTGCTCCAGGGGAGGGCTTAGCTCCCGTTCCTCATTCTCCTTCAATCCATAGTCCAGTGCTTTATAGATAATAATTCCCAAGGACTCGATAACCTGGGAACATTAGAGAAGGGGTTAGGGAGGTGATGGAACCACTCTACAGGACCAAGTGGAAGATATGACACATTTGGAATGATACTTAAGCTAGGTCTGATACTGTTCCATTTCAGATATGTGACAAAGTAAATTTAAGGAGTGTCTACCTATGCATATTATAAAAACAACTCAATGGCAATCTTTGCTTCCCTCAAACCAATACATGATACCCACAAAGCATTTTTATATTTTCTTGGATTTACAAAATGTTAAGATCAACATTCTCCTTTCATTTAAAATTCTAACCAGGTTGATTTTTTACATTTCCCCCCAATATTTCTGAGAACAGATAGAATTATTAAGGGAACATATCCTTTCAGAATTCTTATTCCAATATTTGAAGATTTCATAGACATCCCAAGCTGAGAGGCATAAATTCAGTTCTGAGTAGCAAATAACTTACACCTTATTGAGTTACATTCAATCCCTGGAAATGTGTAACTCTCATGCAATACAAACACTCTTCAAACCTTCAAGTTGCAGAGTACCCAGATGACCCTCCCTGCCTCCACCTCCAACACCAGGACCAGGTAACACAAACCTGATTTACAAATACCAGACACACTGCTGCTGCACAGCGTTCTCACGACCACACCAGACACAGCCAGCACAGGGAACTCTATTCTTCAACACTTCCTTCCTTTTCTGCTCAGAAAAATATCACAGGACTGGGTGCGGTGGCACCCAATTATAACCCCAGCAACTCAAGAAGCTGAGGCAAGAGGATCCCAAGTTCAAAGCCAGCCTCAGCAACTTAGCAAGGCCCTAAGCAACTTAGCAAAACCCTGTCTCAAAAAAATATAAAAAGGGATAGGGATGTGGCTCAGTGGTTAAGTGCCCCTGGATTTAATTCCCAGTACCATCAATCAATCCATCCAGCCACCAATTAATCAGTCAATATTTCTTGTTGAAAATACATATTCTGATTAGTTTGTATGGTCACTGTTTTCAAAAATGGGTATGAACAATGGGTCTTCAGGTTCCAAGGCAACTGACTGCTCTGGCGGCCTCTCCTGGCAGCTTCCCTGGCCAAACCTCCCCAAGAGCTGAAGCCCTCCGCACCCACAGGGCTTGCCATTTGCCCCTGGGTTGCGACTTGTATGTCATACTGTTATCTTAAAACCTGCACATGAATAAGTAATGACCAGCACAGCATTGATGTTTGTCTCCTGGCTGTCCCTGCACCAAAGTTCAAGTTCCACCAGGCCTGGGAGCTTGCTTGCTCTGTTCACTAAGGAATATACATCTACAGCACCTGGCTCACCGCAATGCCAAATAAATATCTCATAAGTAATAAATGCATTGATTTATAAAAGAAACACATCTACTTCTTAGTTTCTTTCTGTAGACATAAAGTGAAAGAGTAAACAAATTTTTTTCAGAAAAGTTATAGAATTTTTATCTTAACAATCTAAGTTACTAAGAAAAGTCATTTGGGGGCTGGGGATGTGGCTCAAGTGGTAGCACGCTCGCCTGGCATGCGTACGGCCCGGGTTCGATCCTCAGCACCACATACAAACAAAGATGTTGTATCCGCCGATAACTAAAAAAAAAAAATATTAAAATTCTCTCTCTCTCTCTCTCTCTTTAAAAAAGAAAAGTCATTTTGGCTACATTTGAATACAAATGATTTGGTTCTTTTTAAAATGTAAAAATAGAATAAATATGCTAGTGTTCCCAAGGCTAAGTTCTCCACAATCATCAACTTCCACCACCTCTTATCTGAAACCTTTAAAAGCAGCGAGTTAGAACCTTCAGATGGTTAGAAAGGTTAATCCCACAATTCCCATCTCAGTGGGATCTGGGGTAGTACTTTATAATCAAGACCTTAATATTCCTGCAATGAAATGTTTGATCATTTACATTGAATAGAAAAAGAAAGACTATGTGTACAGTTTCATACTGGTTACATTTTGCCACCAAACAAGTTGGATACCAAACAGATGGGGATGCAGCAGTGTCAGAAACTTGCATGAGGAACAGGAGGGAAAGCACAGCAACACTGGATGGGGACAGGACAGGGCGGGTGCTTCCATGTGCAACTGTGGACTTGTATGTGATGGAAATAAGGCCCCAAGGGAAAAGACCAAGACAGTGGACTCCCACAGTAGAGCATTATTCTGTGACTTGACTGTGGCAAATCAGATCCCCAAAGGGTCAGTGATTTTTATAAATAAAACAAGGAAGCAAAGCGCCTTTCTCTGCTGTAGGCACCATCAGTCTCCCCACTGATGAGCAAGGCCTTGAGCCCCAGGCACGGCTCCCATTAGCTAACACAAAGGCACACTGCTCATGCGGAGAGGTGAGCTGCCCCCTCCCCAGCACGTCCCAGGGGCCTCTCTGTGGCAGCACACACCGATCTACCCACACCTCATTCCCAGCCTCACTTCCACATAGTGGTCCCTTCCTTCCTTTACCCATGGTGCCCTCCTTGGACCCCATCAGCCCTCAGTCCCAGCTACTTCTTCCACCTCCTCTTAGAGGTTCCCACTGGCCATGGTGGAGTAGCCAGGAAGATAGGGCACCTCCCCTGCCCTATCTTACCCACCACAATCCATGTGTCCACCAATCACACCACAAACTGCAGAGGTCAGTTACTAAGATACCTAGAACATTCTCTTTAAGTGTGAATGGCACATTCGCCAAGAAAAGCCCAAAGTTCTGCCAAAAACAAGTCCCAATAAAATTCAAGACTGAAATATCCAAGAATATGTTTCTTGGAAATGCAATGAAATCAGAAATCAGTTAACGATACCTACACCATTCCCAAGAACTGAAAAATTAATTAACACACAACTAAAGAAATCTCAAGGAGAATTAGAAAATATTTCATAATAATGAAAACACAACCTATCAAGATTTGTGGGATGCAGGGAAAGCAGTGCTCCAGAACCTGACAGTGTCAGATGGAGGGACAGACGTCCTGAAAAATATACTCACCAGGAGCTGAGAGACATCAAAGACCACAGAAACACAGAATTCCTGGATCAAAAGACTAAATATTGGAGCTGGGGTTGTGGCTCAGTGTTAGAGTGCTTGCCTAGCGTGTGTGAGGCATTGGTTCGATCCTCGGCACCACATACAAAATAAGTGAATAAAGTACAGTATTTGGTCCATCTACAACCAAATTTTTTTAAACCAAAAATTTTTTAAAAGATCAAATATGGTTAGTTATCTCAGGTCTCTCCCACACTGATTTACACTTAATGTAATACCTATCAAAATCCTAGTCACTTTCAGGGAAAATGATTTAAAAATATCTATGGAAATGCAAGTTACCTAGACTCACAATTTCAGAACAATAGAGCTGGTGACGAACACAACCCAGCTTCAAGACTCAGGACAGAACTGCAGAATCAACGCCTGAAGCACTGGCCCAGGAGGAAGGCACACCAGGAACCCACAATCAGCCCATCTAAACAAACATGCCAAGGCGGTTGGACAGCAGAGGCCACCATTTCAACAGATGGGCTGGGGGCTGGGGTTGTAGCTCAGAGGTAGAGCGTGTGCCTAGCACGCATGGGGCGCTAGGTTTGATCCTCAGCACCACATAAAGTAGAATAAAGACATTGTGCCCACCTATAACTAAAAAATAAATATTTTTTAAAAATAGATGGGCTGGATACCTGGGTCTTCGATCAGGAAACAGACCCAGGCCCCACACCTCACATTACACACAAAGGTTATTTTTAAACAGATCGCATATCAAAGATGTATTAAACTTATAGAAAATCTGAATGACAAGAGTTTTCATAAATTTTTAAGTACTTTCCATGGTCATGTCATCAGTGAGGTTGACATAAAGAAAAAAATCTATGAAAATTTATCAGAATTAAAACTGTGCTTCAAAAGACAACAGTGAAAGTGAAAAGGCAAGTCACATGTTGAGCAAAGCTCTCTCTCATATATATCCCATGTGTGACAAAGAAGTTAAATCCAGAATATATGTTTTAAAAACTTAGAACTGCCAGGCACAGGAGCATACAACTCTACTCCCAGCAATTCGGAAGGCTGAAACAGGAGCATCACAAGTTCGAAGCCAGCCTCAAAAACTTAGTAAGAACCTGTCTCAAAAGAAAAAAAATTTGTAAAGGGGGCTAGGGATATGACTCAGTGGTTGAGCACCCCTGGGTTTAATTCCCAGAACTAAAAACAAGAACAAAAAAAACTTAGAACTAATATTAAAAAGTCCAATAAAAATGAGCCAAGGATTTGAACACATATTTCCCCAAAGAAGACACACACAAAATTTATAAGCATGTGAATAAAGGGTCTATATCATTAGTCACTAGCAAATGCACAGTACGAGGTGGCATCTTATGTCCTCTAGAACAGCTCACATAAAGACAGAAATCCCAAGAACTGGGAGGATGTGGAATACAAGAACTCACTGATTTGCTGGTGTGACTTAAAAAAGGCTGGGGATGTGGCTCAGTGGATAAGCCCTTCTGGGTTCAATCCCTAGTACCAACCCTCCCACCCCCCCACACACTGAAAATACAACTATTCTGCAAAATATATGGCACTTTCTTATAAATATCAAACCCAATTACCATATTACCTACCAATTACATTCCAAGTTATTTATCCAAGAAAAATGAAAATGTATGTCCGCAAAAGGACTCATACAGTAAAACTCACAGCAGCTTTATCTGCAAGGGTCCCAAACTGTAAAACCCCAGCTGTCACACAACAGATTACTGGATAAACAAACTGCAATGACCTGACAAAACAGAAAGCCAGGCAGCTGTACAATGACACAGTACCGAGGCACACTGCAGCTGTGTGCTGACACCCACCACAACTCCCCACACTCTGAACAGAAAAGAGTCCACACAGCACATTCAGCATGACCCCATTTACAGGAACCTGGGACTGCAGAGGGCATGGCCTGCGGAGGGAACTTCCATGTGATAAAATGGCTGCAACCTCAGCTACACAAGTGTACAGTATTGTTAGAACTCATCTACTTAAAACATTTACATTGTTGGCATTTTATCGTATTTAAATGAGACCTCAGGGTTGTTTTTTTTAAAAATAGCCAAATGAGTTATTTCCATTGTGAAAAGAATATGAGCCAGTGACCCTGAGAGCTTCTGCCCATGGTCTAAGGTATAACCTTGGGCCATCGCATGAGCTCAAAAGACACTCAGCCTGTGGGATTCCAACACAGCAAAACGGTACAGTTAGAAAGAAGTGCAGAATAAGAACACTGAAAAAAAAACACCCTGGCTGGATGCACAATGTTCTGCTTATGGGAAGGAATACCAGAGCCCAAGAACCCGGAAGGTTCAGAGGAATGAGTAAGCAGGCCTCGGAATCAACTGCACTTTAGCAGGAGTAAAGAACAATTACAGCAACAATCAGCCGCCTCTGAAAAACTTCATCATCATCGTGGGAACTTGCCTGGCCTGCTATGAAGGAACATTTAATTTCAGAACTGGTTCTCCTTGAATTAAAAAAAAAAAAAAAATCAGGCCTTGAGGATATAAGGAGGAGGAGGGGAAAAAAAGAAACCCACATCAAAGACACCAAATTTGAACAAGATTAAGAACAAGAAAGGAATTTTTCACCACAGAGAGGAAAATTCCAGGAACAAAACAACTTGGGTACTTATATATACAGCGGAATATTACTCAGCCTTTAAAAGGAACAAAATTCTGATGCATGTTACATCACAGATGAACCTTTAAAACATTATGCTAAATAAAATGGCAGACACAAAAAGACAATTATTATAATACTCCATTTAAGTGAAATATCTAGAATAAGAATAGACAGGAAGTAGGTTCAAGGTTAGTAGTGATGAGGCTAGGGCTTATTGGATACAAAGTTTCACTTTGGGACTCTTGCAGGCCTGTAATCCCAGCAGCTCAGGAGGCTGAGGCAGGAGGATTGCAAGTTCAAAGCCAGCCTCAGCAAAAGCGAGGTGCTAAACAACTCAGTGAGACCCTGCCTCTAAATAAAATACAAAATAGGTCTTGGATGTGGCTCAGTGGTCGAGTGCCCCTGAGTTCAATCCTTGGTACCCCCCAAAAAAGTTTCAATTTGGGGCAATACAAAAATTTTGGAAACAGTGGTAATGGCTGTCAACACCCTGAATGGAATTAATGCTGCTGAAACGTGTGCTGAACATAGTTAAAATCAAGCTGTGTATTTTATCACATTAAAAATTTTTTTTAATAATAATAATAAAAAAAACCCATAGGGGCCACCACAATTTCTTAGGAAATACTATCACTTAACAACACTAAAAAAAAGGGGGGGAAGTGGTGCTAGGGTTGTGGCTCAGGGGTACAGCACTTGCCTAGCACGTGCAAGGCCCTGGGTTCAATCTTCAGCACCAGATAAAAATAAATAAAATAAAGGTATTGTGTCCAACTACAACTAAAAAATAAATATTTAAAAAAAAAAAAAAAGCCCTGAGTCCCTGTACCCACAGAGGTTACTAAGGTTTCCAAGGCAGCTCCAAAGTCCAGGAACCAACCTGCCCTCTCCCCACCCACCAGCTCCTCTGCATCAGCAGCAGCCTGGCGAGCACTGGTTGTCAATTGGCTTCCATGACCAAGCCTTCAAAAGCACCTGTCCCAGGCTGGGGCTGGGGCTCAGGGGTATAGCATTTGCCTGGCACGTGTGAGGCACTGGATTCGATCCTCAGCACCACATTATATAAATAAATAAACAAAATAAAGATATTATATCCAGGGCTGGGTGTGGCACTCAAGCAGTAACACGCTCGCCTGGCATGCGTGGGGCGCTGGGTTCGATCCTCAGCACCACATAAAATAAAATAAAGATGTTGTATCCACTGAAAAATAAATATTAAAAATATCCCTAAAAAAAGATATTATATCCATATATAACTAAAAAATAATAAGTAAATAAAGATATTGTGTTCATCTACCAAAAAAGACACCTGTCCCTGTATCCGCCAAGCTGACCTCACATGATGCTTCCTTCTGTTGACTCCACACTCTTCTGACCTGCTTCTTGTCTAGACTGATGCCCTTGACAAGAGGGGCTTTCACTTAGTGGGTCCTTGTTAACACATGAGAAGAGGAAATGGAGGGACAGGGGGCAAACAAGCCTTCAGAGTCACTTCTGAAATCTCTAGTACCAAAAAAAAAAAAAAGGTCCTAAGTTTTTATCATCTTGGAGGGGAGAGTAAGAAATGAGACAAGTTATGCAAATTAGCTTTTCAAAGAGTTACAAATCTAAACTAGGGCAGTGTCTCCCCAACTGAGCATGTGAGGGCTCCTGAGAACATCTGTGGGCCAGCTGGAAGGACACTGGGTGTTGCTGTCTTTAGGTCACCAGCTTCTGTGGAGGGCAGCACGATGGACATGTGACTAATCCAGGCATGGCAGCGAGACAGAGCTCGGGTAGGACCCACCAGAATCAAAACAGAACCCTCTGGAGCAGAACTACTGACCACGGCGGGTCCTCAGAGCTCACATGAAGAATACGTGGTTAGGGTAAACGCAGAACCTTTGGTTGTCTGCCATCAAGCTGGTCGTGGGAAGAATTGACACATGTCTGTGTTGTTACAGAATAAAGGTGCTGAAGCAGAGGATGTCATCCTTCTAATTCTCCAATTTACTAAAGCTGGGTTTCACTGGTTCTGTTGTGACAATTCAAAGTACTCATTAAATTCTGTTTTCCTACGATTTCTGTTAAAGTCTTACCACATGTAATTTTGTGTTTCACACAAGCTGTTTGCTCCTTCTCCATCATTTCCCAATATTTACAGTGCCTTTTCAAATACAAGAGACCAAAAAGGTTTTATGACAACAGTAATAAAGACAGACCGAGGCACTCCAGACACATGATTCTAAGTGTCAAACAAGTCCTGGCCAGGCTCACTTACAATAGCACATACTTATTATTTCATTTAGATTACCTAGTGAGTAAAGGTTCAGAAAACAATCAAACTTTCATTTCTTCAAAAAGGTTCAATTAAAAATTAAACATTTAAACTTTCCTTATAACACAGTAATTTCCTGAACTTTTTATATAACTAAATTTATAACAAGATTATAAAGTACAACAATGGCCCGTATCTACCACTGATGTCCAGTTCAACAACATGCAACCTGCCCACACGAGGGAATATCTCTGAGCTGTAACAGACTGAAGCCCTGACCCGGGCTACACCACGGCTGGTAAACCCTGAAGAGCCAGCTGAGGAAAGAGGCCAGTCACATGGGCCCAGTGTGATCTGTTAGGTGATGGGCTGGGAACTGGAAAATCCACAGCAGTGGAACAACACCTGGAGCATATGGGGAGATGAGGAATAACTGCTGGTGGGTACAAGAACCCTCTGAGGATAAAGAAAATGTGAAAAAGATGATCATGGTGATGCTGGCACAACTGTGCATTAACTAGAAGCTACTGACTTTTCACTTTAAATGGGTAAATTATGGGTCATGTGAACTGTCTTAAAATGGATTAAAAAAACCATAAATGAATGTCATATGCAAATCTCTATCCTTAACAACAGCTCCATTACATGGGAGGGGACTTAGTGGTCCAGATCATACACATCAGGAACTGAAACCTAAACACCATAATAAGCTTCTTCTTTAAATATTGAAAAAATATTAAGAAATGGAAATTGGCTAAGAATCACATATAGTACATCACTGGCCAACAGAACCTTCTAGAGTGGCATGTTCTGTATATGAGCTGCCTCATGCTGTATCCACCAAGCAAAGCAGGCTTGGACACATGAAATGTAGCCATAGGACTAAAGAAATACAACACAATTATAGTTGATTCTAATTTTAAAAGACACACATGGGAGGTGGCTACTTGCTGAATAGTACAGAGCCAGAGAAAGGAAAGCATGTATGCCCCAGGAGCCTGTGCAGCCACAGAGAGGACCACAGACAGGGACACCACAAAGGCCCAGGCTGGGCATCTGGGCCACATTTCAAAGCCCACAGATCAGAGGGTAACAGACAGGTTGTACACAAGGGCACTGATCAACATCAGAACTCAACTGCTGGCAGCATGTTACACTGGAGGGACCCAGTCTTGCCAACATCAGCTGGTTATATGAAGCTTTGTGTCTGAGTACTACCCAGTGTGCAAGGACATGGCTTTATCAGGATGGACGTGGAAACAGAGCAAGGAAAGTGGGTCACTATTTGGGGGCAAAGACTTGGTTTCCTGTTTCCAGATGATCCTGCTGTTCGCCCTCCTGTTAGGGTACAATGCCCTGCAACGCCACTGAACCGCCACAGCAGGTGGCCCTCATCAGCCTCCAGGCCATGCAACCCAAGAGCAGGACAGAGATCTCCACAGCTGAGACTGGACTCACCAGGAAAGCACACGGACAGTCATGTCATCTGGGGAGCACCAAGCAGCCCTGACGTTGAGTGACGATCCTGGCCTGGCCAGTTCTCCCCATGGTGAGTTCTCAGACTATTTAACATATGACTTCTGTAGTGCTTGAACAGAAGGGACTTTCATCAAAGTGGCTCAAACCATTAATTAAGATTCCATACTGGACTAAGTATTATTTCCATTTTTAAAACAAGAAAATCAAGGCACTAAAAGGTTAAATAATATACTCCCAATTAAAAGATGTTGAAATATTTAAAAAGTAAAAAGCCATATTATTTGTATTTTAACCTGAGTAAATCTGAAAATGCAATTCTAATGTTTTCCCTTAAATATACCTACTGAAACAACTCACCATGAGCCCACCTGACGCCTGGGTACTCAGCTTCAACACAGAAAGGAACTCAGGGACTACCTGATCACGCACAGGTCTCGTAAACAACTGTCTCCAACTCTACAAAGCTCACATTCTACGATGTGTGTTCCTTCGAGGCTAATGCATTTCCCAACTCCACAGTTGACTCAACCAGAAGAAAAACTCAAAAGGTATAACAAAGCAGGTCCTTTGTATGCCAGTCAATTTCATAAACTATAAACCATGATAAATGTCAACTAAGAGAATCAGTGCCTTAGGAAGTGGAGGGAAGACTACTATCCCTAGTCCAGGCACTCGCTTCCACGCTCAAGCCCTTTGGCTACTTCCAGGGATGGATACTGCTGATGAAAAGCATAGAAGCATGTTCAGCCAAGCCAACTCTTACAGAGCATGTGAAAAAGATGTAGAAAAGCTTAAAGAACCATTTCTGAAAAAGAGGAAAAACTTAACATTGCTGCTTTGATGTTACCCAAATGGTATCCTCCAACTTAACTGAAAGAGAGAGAGAGAGAGAGGGAGAGCGAGCGCTAACATGGTAGAATGTTTCTCTGCTCTCTGCTTTACGGGACAAAAGCCTGACGCCTGACATTAAATAGGTAAATAGATTACCAAGTGATCAATGTTTGAGTTACAGTCATTGCCTATAGCAAAGGAGCCAGAGTCTCTCTCAAGACAGGAAAGCCCATAAAACACCAGTTCAAACTGTTCCAAGTCTATCTGACAATCTGGGGAATTTCTGTTTCTTAGCCTACCAAGTCAGAGCTACTGAGAATGAAGGCAGCCACCAGCAGTTTGTAAAGCTATCTAGGTGATCTGAACGATCAGCTACTCATTCATTCAAAACATGAAATAAGTACCTGCAGTACGGTGCCCAGAGCTGAGGGACAGTAGTGAAGGACAGACAAGACTGGCACATTGTCCTCATGAACCTAGTACAGGGTCAGATGGACATGACCAACAGCCAGGAGAGGCTGTGGCAGCCAGAGCGTACAGCACCCAAAGGTACACTCCAGCCCCACTGCTCAGCACACCTCCACGCAGGCACACATGCCCAACAATGAATGGCAAACGTGACTTTCCAAGTAGGCGAGAGAAAAGTCAAGGACCCATGGCCAAGTATAACAAGCTGCACAAAGTAAGATGACAGAAATTAGTCCAAATACATCAGAAATCAAAATAAACGTGAATGGGTGAAACATGTCTGTAGACAGACTCCAGGTGAGGTCTCGAGACGACAGCCCTGCAACATGCTGTTCACCACAAGCACACTGTCAACCACGCAACATGGTCTAGGGTGAGCAGAAGGGAATATACAAACCACGAGGCTCCAAATCCGAAGGTGGCCTGGGTACAATATCAACACACAGGAGAAAACAGACTTAAGGAAAACATTATTTAAAATAGCAAAAATGGGGCTATAAAAATTAATTTTTTAATAATAAATAAGAAAAATAAAATGGCAAAGGAAACCTTTCAAAAAATGATGGCTATAAACTTGCAAGCACCGAACAGTATAGCCTCAAGACAGAGTAAATATTTTAGCTGTAACTAAAGATATCAAAAGTTACAAAGAGGCCAGGCACAGAGGTGCACGCCTGTAATCCCAGTGGCTCGGGAAGCTGAGGCAGGAGGATTACAAGTTCAAAGCCAGCTTGAGCAAATGCGAGGCACTAAGCAACTCAGTGAGACCCTATCTCTATATAAAATACAAAATCGGGCTGGGGATGTGACTTTTTGGTCAAGTGCCCGAGTTCAATCTGGTACCCAAAAAAAAAAAAAGTACAAAGAGGAAGTGATTAACCCCTAGCCATAAAAGGAAAACTCAAAACACCTTCCCTCCAAATATTACAAATCAGCCCCCGCACCCCCCCCCAAAAAAAAAACTAGGATGAAAACATCTGAATAATACAATGAACAAGCCACATGGACACCTACTGAACTGACACATGGGCTATTAGGACACCGCTCCCTCAAAACACTAGCATAATGTTTTATTAAAAAATGTGAAAGCTAGAGAAACTTTGAGAGAGGAAGAGCAGAGGACGGACAGCTGGAATCCTACCAAGTACAAGGCCAACAACAGGGCACCAGGGGGAAGTGTCACAGCTAAATATTCAGGTAATTCTCTTCTTCGCTGAAAACTATTTGTTCCTTTCACGAAAAATAAAATGGGGGTGGGGCTGGGATTGTAGCTCAGTGGTAGGGCGCTTGCCTTACCACTGGTGAGGCCCTGGGTTTGATCCTCAGTATCACATAAATATTAAAAAAAAAAAAAAAAACTACCAAAATAAAGGTTAAATTCTTTAAATAAATAAATAAAATAAAATGGATAGACTACTTCATGGAGTGTTTACAAAGAATACATGAGAATGAGAGCCAGATATAGCCTCCGGAGTGGCTTCAGGGGAGGTAATCCTGGGAGGATGGCCACACACCTCTGAGCCTGAGGACCCTCCACACAGTGGGGTAATGGCAGCAGCTCATCCATGAGGCTGGGTGACGACTCAAAGAGCCTAGAGTGGGAAGGAGCTCCTGACAGCACCACAATGCAGGCCTGAAACCATCAGCAGCTGGTCACCACCAGCAGGCACTCTGCTGTTAGTGTTAAAATAAATGTGCATAACAAACACAAATGCCTGTGAATTCTTCTAGAAGAATAGCTAAGTTTCTAACAGTCACTTCTAGCCACTAGACTGGAAGGACCAGGCAAAACTGTGTTGTACTGTGTGAATTTGCTTCACTATTACCTTCATAAACTTTAAATTCAGAAGTGTAAAAACAAGTTTTCATAGCTCAGCTCTTTTGCCAGCATAACTACGGAAGTCAAGCCCGGTATAGCAAATTCCAGCCCCACAAATAACCTGGTTTAGCCCACCTCTACCTTCACTCCCTTGCCTAGGAAACAGTAGCTCAGCAGCCAGGCGGCGGGGCTGCCTTGGAGTTCCCCAGGCTGGTCTGAAGCAACAGGCAGAGGGCAGAGAAGGACCCCTCTTCCCATGTCACAGAAAGACTGGAATCCGTGAAAAAGATCCTCTCCACAAAAATCCCACAGCTGCTGCACTTGCCCTGGTGGATGAGAAAACAAGTTAACACTATGCAAATTTAGCATGTATTTCCATGGAGTCTCAGGCTGGCTGCAGTGGTGTCTCATAGATACACATGCTTATGGAGACTTACATCACACAGTCTACTGCAGGGCCTGTGTGCTGCCCACACCCTTCTGGCGCAGGACACGGCACACCATGTTTTCTGAGACAAGCAGGGCAGCTCTGTCCTCTGAACAAATGTGGTGAGCACTGTCCACTTGACCTTCCAAGCCCTAGCAGGAAAATGACAAGGTTGATATGTTGAGAAAGGGCATATTTTGTTTACCTGCCCTTTAAAAAACATTTCATGACTCTAGGTCTTAAAGCAAAGCTACCTGAAACCTTCTGTAGAAACAGTTCACATTGACCGAGCATGTACTATGTGCCTGTGACTGTACCAAGCATCCCATAGACAACACTGTAATTCCTCACAAGAATTCTATCAAGCAGACATAATTCTTACCCTGTGTCCTTCTGAGGATGAAACTGGAGCACAGAGAGGGGAAAGTAACCTGCCCAAAGTCACAGCCAACGTGGTAAAGCTGCTGAAAAGCAGTTAGCCCCCAACTCTGTGCAGGTCAAGGACTGAGTACTGCATACAAAATAGAATTCTGACACAGTGTGAGGAAGGGGGAGGAGCTAGAGAGGGCCCAAGCCAGCCTGGATCTGGATTCCAACGCTCCTGCTTAATAGCTGTGAGGCTCTCATGAAAAAAGACCTGTCTTCAGCTGCAGTAAGTCCACACAAGAGAGGTTCTGATGTCATTTCAAACTCTAAATAAATTACTGCATGACAACAGTACAGACAGGACAGAAATGCACAGAACCCAGGCTGAATCACGGGGTCCAGGAAGATGCTCTATGAGAACCTCTGCCAGGCGGGTCTGGGTGCTTGAGAGGACAGCTGACTCACTGGGGAGCAGCAGTGCCTACCGCCCAGGAGCACCTGGGACCACACTGTAACCCCCCCTCACTGGTGAAAGGCTGCCCCAACCCAGGCCCTATGGTCTACCCTGCCCCCTCAAGACTTCAAGAATTCTTTCAACTGCATAACTCTTTAATAAAAATTAACAGCCTTTTTACGATGTAATTATCTGCCACACAGTTCACCTGGTGTTCACAATTTGGTGGCTTTCAGTGTACTCGTGAGAGCCACGCGATCACTCACAGTCAATCTCAGGGCTTCCTCACTCCACAGGCAGCCCTAGTTTCTGTATCACTCCTCACTGCTCCAACCCCACCCCTGCCCCAGGCACACCCAACTGTTAATATTTCTAGACCAGCCTCTCACAGAGAAGCCACCTACTCTGCTTCCTGACGTCTGTCCACCACAGCCACTTCAGTCTGTCCCAGCTCTCCACAGGGAAGTACCCATGCACCACATCTCACTCGTCCATAAAGGATAGCCACTGATTTCTAAAACTGCCTCATTTTAATGCAGAAAAAAGTACATCAGGTTTAAAACTTCATTAAGATTTTCCTAGATATCAACATAGTCAATCTGTTCACTAGAGTAAATCTTATCACAGCATAAACATACCAGTTACAGTTAATAGCATACTTTCCCATATTATTTACTGCTATTAAAGCAGACACCAGAACATAAACATGCTTATCATCACGTGTTTGAATGGTTGGGGGTCACGATGTTTAAACCATGACTCTTTCAAATCCAGGTGCTAACTTCTGATGCTGCCACCAGAGGTTATGGCTTCTGTCCTGGAAAATCCCCACCTCCACTCTGCAGGGCAGGGTGCTCTCAGGGTTTCACTTTAAAGGCAGCCCTCAGAGGCCCTGCTCCATTGGCTGCCTCCCCCTTCCCAGAGCTGACCCATGGATGCTCCTTAGGGGCCACGCCAGCTTGCGGAGCACTTCTATCAAAACGCTGGAAAATTACACTGATTTCTCTTGTTCTTTTTTAACTTCAGAGTTATTTTATTCAGCTTTCAATTTAAAACTTTATCCTAGGGGATGGGATTGTGGCTCAGCGGTAGAGTGCTCACCTAGCACGGGCAGGACCTGGGTTCAATCCTCAGCACCACATAAAAATAAAGGCATTATTTAAAAAAAAAAAAAAAAACCTTTATCCCAGCTTCAATTTAGATTTCTTCTCCAACTCCAGATCTACTCAAGGCTTCTTCTAACAACTACCAGGTTTCAAGACACAAATGTCTCTCCCTGGACTGTGCCATGGCAGCTGTGGTCACTCGGCACCTGGCAGGGAGCCCAGGCAGTTACTCTTATACTAACCCTCTGTATTAATAACTTTGCAAATATAAAATAGAACACACAAATGAAAGAAATATGGCCTGAGAAGATTTTCATAATAGCTGATACCTACCAAGTTTCTATGTGCAAGGGCCTGTGCTAAATATTTTCATGCATTATTTAATTCTCATAATAGTACTATTAAATAGGTATTATGCATATTAACACACACAACTTAGAGATAAAGAAATTAAGATTAAGTAAGATAATTAGGGGCAAAGTAAGTAATGGAGCCAGAACTGAAACTCGAGTCTGCCTTGAGAGCCAGGACTTGACCTTTGTGGTGCATGCATATATCAAAAAGCAAGAGAGCTGAAGACCAGGACAGCCAGCACAGGAGGGCACGCCCTTGACCTTGGACCACATGCCAGGTGCCAGGGCCTGGGCAGTGTGCAGGCCACCGCCCTGCCGGGCTTCTAACAGGCAGCTGGGACCTTTCTTCAAACATGCACAGAGAGGGCACAAAAACTGCAGGACATGTAAAATGTCCTCCCTCCGTCCCAGGAGCTCTTAGGTAAAACAGCTCATGCTGTGGCTTACAGCTCATCATTTCTGGAAAAAAAAAACTTCTGTGCCAAGCTGAAAAAACAAACAAGCAAGCCCAACTTGAGAAGAGCCAGGGCAAGGACAGGCACCACCCAGCTGCCAGTGCCTTCTGTTCTGATCCAGCAGCAACCACCACCACCTTCACCTTCCTGTATCAGAACAGGGAAGAAGGGATCTCATGTTAAAGATTAAGTTACCCTCTGCTACAGAGGGAGTAGTTTAATACAACAATGATATGAGTTCATCAAGATAAGCGCTTCCGTGTTGTCCAGTCATATATAATTTATCTTCATAAAGCAAACTTGCACTGCTAAAGAACAGGGGTTTGTAATTTTTAAAGATTTAGGTACATAATAAACATGTTATTCAGGACTATTTAGGATGCCAGGATACTTTAATCTTGCCTCTTAGTAATACTTTTCCTCATGCAGTAAGTGAAAAGTCATTCTCAGGGCCTCTCCTAACTGCCGAGTGGGTTATGTTCCAGTTTTCTATCAATGCATTTATAAACTGGATATAAAAAAGTTATGAGGCCAAGCACAGTGGTGCACACCTGTAAGCCAGTGGCTCAGGAGGCTGAGGAAGGAGGATCATGAGTTCAAAGCCAGACTCAGCAACTTAGCGAGGCCCTAAGGAACTCAGGCCCTGTCTCTAAATAAAACATAAAAAGGGCTAGGATGTGGCTCAGTGGTTAAGCACCCCTGGGTTTAATCCCCAGTACCAAAAAATTGTTATGAAATGCTCCAATACTAGGCCACAGACCACTATAGTTGAAAACATGGTGCAGAAGTGGTGTGAGCCCCAAATCCCTGGGGCCACAGGTGGGAGACGGAGTGACATCTGGGGAGCTGGAGGTGAAGGCAGCAGTAAGATTGCAGAGCTCGATGGCTCCTGTCCCCAAGGCCTCCACATGAATAAGATCTGTACGGAGCATGTGAGGTGAGTCCCATGTTGTGGGGACTTCTTCAGCCACACAAGCTCACAGCTGGGCACTCAGCCCCAGTGGTGTCCATAAATGGTCCATCGCCCTGTTATTGTTTTTATCATCTTCACCTTTTCAGGTGAGAAAGACCCAAAAGTAAGTTATGTGCTCAGTATCACAGAGCCCAAGAAACAGAGGGAATCCAAGAGACGGAAATCCTCGCACTCAGAAGAGGGAGCAATATTAATAAACAAGGATAATAAACAAATGATAGCATATCGGAAGGTACCAAGTGTGGGGAAATCACACTGTGTGTGAGTGGCAGCAGCGTCAGCTGTGACTAGGACAGGCAGCAGTGTCACGTCAGGTGGCTATACAGAGCTAGGCTGGGAAGGGCAGATGCATGGCTATCTGGGGGAGAGAGGTCCCAGGCAGAGGGCAGCACAGCGCCACAACCCAGGAAGAGGTGTGTGCAGTGCACTCTGCCAACAGCAAGGTGGCCCTGTGAAGACAAGCCACACAGTGCCAGATGGGTGGGAGCCGGCTGCCCGCTAACTGCAGGGACTAAGACTTTTATGCTGAAGGGGACGGCAGCCACTGAAGGTAAGTGGAGGAGGGACCCAGACACAACTGCCTCTGTCGCTTGCTGCCAACAGGCTGGAACGCGGGCGGCAGCTCGGAGCACTGCTGAGAAGGAAGCAGGTATAGGTGCCCTCCCACCGCAAACCGATGGCTGGGGCTCAACAACCACTGGTGCACACGCCAACATCTCCCTCCTCAGACACAGAGACACGAAGAACAGCTCTGCAAGGAAAATCAGGGTTCAAAATCAGGGACAGATTAAGTTTGAGCCACGCTGCTGACATCTAAAAGAACTGGCCCACCAGCTGACAAGCAAGAAAGTGGCACAGGTCAGGTCAGCAATGTCCAGCGTAAGCCAGGACACAGAGACCAGGACTTGACAATAAGACTGCCGAGATCCCTGTCCTAGATTCCAGGGTGCCGGCACAGAAGAGCAGCCAGGATTTTCCTTTTTTCTAAGGTAATGAGAACTGTCAGCAACAGTTCTTAGTTTCTTAGGAAGACTCATCTGGAGGGCTTTTTAAACGTGTGGTAAGATCTGTTAAACCCATGTAACAGAATCACATTTTAGACAAAGGCATATCATTTTTCACTCACATAGTTCTTCAAGAGCAAGATTCATTTTGTATGTCTGAGCATCAGAAAAGTTAGAGAAGATGAGGGCTGAGGTTGTAGCTCTATGGCAGAGCACTTGCCTAGCACACGTGAGGCACTGGGTTCAATACTTGGCACCACATAAAAAAATAAAGTTATGTCCATCTAGAACTAAAAAAATTTAAAAAGAAAAATTAAGAGAATATGATTTCTAAAAGTGAGTTTATATATTATCTGGTCTCATCCCTTTGTTCACAGAAAGGAAGGATAAAGGTCTTTAAAGAGAGGTTAAACCATCTGTCAAAATTCACACATTCAATGGTGAGCTACAGTGTCATCCACAGACCCCCAGGTCAGCACCCACACACATTTAATCCACCCAATCCACCCAACACCCAGTCGAGCAACTGGGTGGTGGGATAGAGCATGGGGAGTCTCCTCGTGATCACAGGGATCACTGCTGGTCCTCAGACACAGGAGGTCAGAGCACACGGCGTCTGCCAAGAAAGGCAGAAACAACCAGGGCCGAAAAACCAAACAGAACTACTGTGAGCTGGGGGCCAACAGCTGTGGGGAACCACCTGGACCACCTTCCCAGTCCAGCCAGGTGCTTCCGTTCTCTATGGCTACTACTAGGTTCTCTTGTCCCTGTCTAGGTATTTGTCACAGGCCACTCTTCTTAGTAACTGATCAAAGCCCAACTATTACTGAGTCATTAGCCTATAAAAATAAACCCTTTATCTTTATACTATAGTTTTAAATCAACTTAAACCAGTTACAAATTCTCATCATGCCTAATTACTACTTAAGACAGACTTCAAATATAAACTAAGAACATATGGTATTAACTGTAATTTGCTTAGAAAGAAAATTCTCTGCTTAAACTTTTAAGATACACAGACATGAATTACTAATGTTATCATTTAATCACTTATCTACCAATAAAGACTAATATATTAAGGTATTGAACAGTAGATCAATTTGAAATGCAGAATACATTTAATAAAAATTATTGGAGTTTTCCAACATGAAATGTACTATAAAGTACTCTGTAAGTAAAAGGTCATTGCTGTTGTGTGGATAAACAAAATGTCTGTCAGAGCCTGTCAGCTAATGACCCACCTGGAGAAGACATCCATTCATCCGCTCAACAGGAGGCCAGAGCACATGGTGCCCACCCGGGAAAAACCAGACTCAAACTCCACCACAGAAACAACTAGGGCCAAAAAAATCCCAACTGAACTACACTGTAGCACTGTATGGGGCTGGGACACACAACAGAAATAAAGCCCAGTTCCCTTCCTGAGCCTGTTATGGTCTAGTGGGAGACACACTGAAGAGAGCAGGCTGCTCCCACAGAAGTGTGCACAAAATGCCACCCACAAAGCCCTCTGAGGGACAGTAACTCAGTCTAGGAAAACATTCAAAAAAGAAGGAACATGCCGGGCGGGGCGGTGGCACACACCTGTAATCCCAGTGGCTCCGGAGGCTGAGGCAGGAGTATGTCGAGTTCAAAGCCAGCCTCAGCAACTTAGAGAGGTGCTAAGCATCTCAGTTGAGACCCTGTCTCTAAATAAAATACAAAATAGGGCTTGGGAGGTGGCTTCACTTGGGTGCCCCTGAGTCCAATACCTAGTACAAAAAAAAGAAAGGATCATCTAAGTTCAGGCTTTAAAAACATTCTTATTGGCTAGGCAAGTATGTTCTGGGCAGAAGGAAAAGCTCTGCACTTGTCTGAAATCGAAAGAACATAAAGTTTTCAAGTCTTAAAAATGGACTGACACAGGTTGAGCATCCCTTGCCCACAATGCCTGGGGCCACAGGTTCCCCCAGGTACAGAGTCCCCCGGGTTGTAGAGTGTCTGCACAGGCTTAGCTGGTTGGCATCCCCAACCACACCCACACCCCCAAACCCACACACATACCTGGCAAATCCAAAGCCCCCGTGGGGTCATGTCCAGGCTTTCTAACTCCTGGGCTGCAGAGCATTCTGTAGATCAGATCTTTGGATTAGGGATGGTCAGCCAGTACCATCAAAATAAAGAACAGGAGGAGAAAGGGATGAAGCCAGAGGGGCACACAGATCAAATGCACTCTGTTAAGTGAGTACACAGCAGCCTAACCATGGAGAACTGGGAGACTGGCTGGATAAATGATAATACGTCCATACAATGCAACATTGATCACCATATAAAGATGCTGAAATATGTTTGAAAACATGGAAAATGTTTGTCAAGATAAGTATTTACTGAGCATCTATTACCGCGCTGAGCTAGGGAGGTGAAAAAAATCCAGTTACAAACCAGTAAGTTCCCATGTGACTGTATTCTCATGAAGAACATGCGCATACCCCCAAGAAAAAAAAAGGTGTGACTATAAAATGCTGACCGCTGTTATTTTGGGGAAACGGGGTTGGAGGTGATCTATTTCTTTCTTTTTGCTTATCTTTCCCTCTTATTATAACAATTAATATAGACAATCCAAAATAGGCTGGAAGTAGTATTAAACTGAAAACATGTGGCTCCTCCATGACCAGGTTTGCAAGGTGAAGACACACAGTTGCTTCTGTTTCTAAAATTATGGTCACACTCCTCTTCATTAGGGGGCTTCCTTACTCCATGCCCTGCAATGTGGCCATGCAATGAGGCTGGGCCCCCACCCTCAAAGGGTTCAGAGTCAAGTGGGACAGGCAGGTAAGCAGAGAGTGACGTGTTTTCTAACTGCTAATGGAGACACCACAAAGAACTGTGGCGCTCCTGAGGACAGAGACCTCTGGCATTCTAGAAGCTGCTCTTCAATAACTGCCTCCTGGGCCCCAGAGAGTCCCATTCATAGCACATCACCTTGACCTATTTGCCACCACAGAAAAAAGGGGGAAGGAAGGAGGGGAGGGACGCCACACCAATCATACACAGCAGCCCACAATGCAGCATTGATGCTCTGTACCTGCTGCACAAGGCACCCGTTGTGGGAAGGACACAATGGCTGCCCAGGCGCCTGTTATCAGATGGTCCACTCCTGTTCTCCAGCCTCTGGGTTGTCAAGGGCAGATGTGCAATCAGCTCTGGCTACATGTTAACAGCTTTCCAGCCAGCCAGAGAGACAGGAGAGGAAGACCTGCAGTACCTGTCGTCTACTGAAAGGAGAAGAAAATGAAGAGCAGGTGAAGGCCAGATCCGTCACTTGGCTTTTCCACCTCTACCTCCAGCTTTCCTTGAATCACAGAAGAAACAGTCAATTAAAAATGTCTGCCACTCTGAGTATTCAAACCTTCATTACAATAGAAGCTGATGAAAAACAGGTTCCCTACAAGGTTCAAAAGGAGGAGGATATATTTCTACAGCACGGACCACATATTAACTGAGGTGAAAATTTTGTTAGGAGAAACTGTGGCTCCTATAAAATTCTATACATTGCAATGACTGATATTGGACCCAAATACCGTTTGGTTCACACATGCTTAATCTTAAACATTTAAAATGACATTCGAGGGCTGTGATTGTGGCTGAGCAGTACGGCACTCGCCTAGCATGGGCGGGACCCAGGTTCGATCCTCAGCACCACATAAAAATAAAGGCATTGTGTTGTGTCCATCTTCACCTAAAAGATTTAAATAAATAAATAAAATGCCATTCAAATAACTCATTAAACTCAGCTGGGAGATGTGATTTTCAAATTGACTTTAATAACTCATAACACGTTCCTAAAGAAGTCACTGTGGCTATGAGACCTTGAGACCACAGCTGTCCTGTGCAGGGCCTGTTCCCCTTTCTCGTCTCCTCCCATTAGGGGTGGGTGGGTGCTCAGAAGCCTGGCTGACTCCTCCACCTCTGCCTCACTCTAGCCACCTCCTCTCTTGACAAAGACCTTCTCCTTCCTTGGCTCCTTTATATAATTCAAGCCCCCATGTTTTATTCCCTATTCAAAGTCTCTATTCACTGTTGCATTTTGTATTATCTCTATGGCGTGTCTCTCTCTCCTTCCTTAACCTCTCCCTCTACACACACACACACACACACACACACACACACACACACACACAAATTCAACCATCAGGTTTACTTAAAACCCCAAAAGTTGAAAGAGCCCACCCACCCAGCCCCCTGATTCTGAAGGAGAGCTGGAGAGGCTGGCGGCCTGGGCAGCCACAGGGAAGAGAGCTATGGGAGCAGAACACCCATGCTGCTTTAACCCCTGTGGGCAGACGCTGAAGACAAACCCCCGAGAGGACGGAGCCAGGGCAGCCTGCCTAGGCCTAAATGCCAACGGCTCTGGGGAGACTATTAACTCTGTGTCTCTGTGCCCAGCACTTCTGAATGTTTGCCACATGAATGGTTCCATCTCAGGCCCCCCAAAGAGTAACTAATTCAAAGGAATGTCTGGCCAGAAGAAAAAGAAAAGCTGCACAGTAACACTGTGTTAGGAACTGTGTCAGAGGGCCTGGCACTGGGGTTCTCTTGCACCAGGACCATTCGTGAAACAAACGCGGTCTCCACTGTTTTTTCAGGACTACCTCACTGTCGGCAATAGCTGTATAGTTTCTTTGCTCCACCCCCCGGGGCACATTTAAATATGCAGACTGGAGGAGGAGGAGAAGATGGAATTCAGTGGTGCAGATGCCAGGAGACCATGCCACCAGTGTGTGGGCCCGCCCCTCCCAGCACAACCCACTGGCTGGCATCTAGATAGTGGGCTACAGGCAGCTGGGGAGGGTGCCCAAGGGGAGGGCAGGCGGGATGCAGCAGGGTGCAGAGGCGGCCCTGGTCACATACTTCAGATTTTTACACAACAGAGTAGCCTGGGTCATATATAATCTTTGCTTTTTCAGAATTTTGAACTATATGGTAGAAAACTAATCTGAATCATTCACTCCTCACATATTTTTCTTGTACTTATTTGGTAGGGTTATATCTCCCTTAAACATGTACATAATTTTCTTAAAACTAAATTAGAAATATACAATGAACATAAGATAACACAAATTTAAATTTCATTTCAAATTATGTCAGAAGCAACAAATCCTTTAAGAATCCTCCCCACATTCCTGGTTCATTTTTTAAGATTTTTTATTTTTGTTGCTGTTTTAGTTGTAGATGGACACAAAACCTTTACCTTAGTTGTTTATTTTTATGTGGTGCTGAAGATCGAACCTAGTGCCTCACATGGGCCAGGCAAGTGCTCTGCCACTGAGCCGCAGCTCCTGGTTCTTTCTTAAGATTTCCTTTAGAGAGCACATCAAACGCCAATCACACTTGAGAAGAGGGCCCACACCCACTGCCGCGTGCTTTCAGGCTGCACGGATCCCAGCAGATCATTAACATACATCACTGTGTACACTTGTATTTTTAAGTAACAATGAAACTTTACAAGCTAAATAACTACCCTTGCTTCATGATTTTTCTCATAAACACACTCATACATACTTTCTCACCCAAGTCATATTCACACATATCTAAAACCATTTGAGTAAACTGGACACATCACGACCACCTCTTCTCCAAATACTGTGCTGTTATTTCCTAATAAGGACACGCTTCAGATGATGACGATACAATGATCGAAATCAGGACATTCACCAGAGACACAGACTGACTGAGTCTGTATGAAACTCCGATAACCATCCCTGAAACGCGCACTTTGCAACTCATCACAACCTGGCATCACCAGCTGGATTTTTTTGGTCATGTCTCTTCCATCTCCTTTAATCTGGAACAACTCAGCTTTGTCCTTCATGACAATGTCACTGCTGAAGCCTGGCACTTGGTCCCTTGGGCGTTCAGTCAGTCTCAAGCTCCTGGGTTGTGCATAGTTGGCAGGACCACCTGAGGAGCGACACCAGGAGGCACAGAATACCACCTATAACTCTGACATGGGCAGACTCTGAGGTGTCCGGCTGCTCGTGCCTGTTTGAGCCTTCCTTGTGAACACACGCAGGACCTGTGATGTGCCTCTAGCCAACAGGATGCAGCGTGTGACTTTGGTAGGTGAACTGCAGCTTCTAGTGCCAGAGTCGCCTTACCAGCTGCTGTGGGGGAAAGATGGCCATGGGGGAACCAGCATGGCGGGAACTATAGACGCCTCTACAAGCCAAGGCCAGCACACGATGAAGCTGTCAGTCCTACAGCCACAGGAAGGGAACGTGGCCAACAAGCTCAGGAGCCAAACAGCAGGAAGAGGACCCTTCCCCAGCTGAGCCTTCGGACGATCCAGCCCAGCTGACCCCAGGATTCCAGGCTCAGGGGACCCTGAGCAGAGGACCCAGCCAGCCAGGCCCAGCTTCCTGACTCACAGAAGCAACAAGATGACAAATATATGCTTGTTTTAAGCTTCCAATTTGGTGGCAAAATTGTTTTAAATCAATAGAAAACTAATTGTCATGTGGTCCTTAGGATTTGTCATTCCAATGCTCAAGCCCTTGGGGTCAATCCACAGCACCAAAACAAGCAACTCATACTGCCACGTCACACTAAACATAGTCTGACAAAGGAAAGAGGAAATTTTTAAGACATTTTGGAGACACAGCCACGCTCTAAAGACAGCCATGACTCTGTAGACCATAAGCTAAACAGGAAAGTGCAACAGTAAAAGCCCTCAAGCCACAGTCTTCCAGTTTCTGTATCCAAAACCAGCAGGAATTAGGGACCAGGCAGAGGAGGAGATGCCGAATCCAGTCTAGTGTGCAAGGCAGGGGAAGAAACCGAAGCGGCCACTGCTGCGTAGACCAGTATGTGCACAGGACAGGACCCACACCACCAGCAGAGTGCCAAGGGTCCACACCCAGCGATGCAGGAAGTCCTTTCATAGCTGTCAGGAGCTGAAGAACTGCTGCAGCTGTAGGTAAAACTTGCTTTTCTGGACAAATTCCATATTTTTCATCATATTTTCAATGAGGTCAGTGACCCCCAAGTGGTAAAGGCTCCCTGCCCTAACATATGTGTGAGCTGACACCACGTAAACCACACAATGGCCTGCAGGGTTTGCCGCACTGTGTTTTCTTACATTCTTATTTCTTCAAAAGTGTGCATGCCCACTATGTGCCAGGCAGCACACGCAATAGAAAGAGCAGAGAACATACACACACTGTGCGTACGTGTGCTAAGGGAAGGGGACAGCTCAGGTCAGGTCAGATGGTGCTCCTCTGCTCACACCCAGTTCATAGAAGCACTATTCACAACAGCCAAGATGGGAAGCAAGAAATCCTTCATCAGCAGGTGAACAGGTAAACAGAACGCAGTGTACACATAAAATGGATTATGACTCAGCCTTCAAAAAGAAGGAACTGCACCCTGTGCTCCAGCTCCGAGGAACCTGGAAGATATCAGCCAAGCTAAACAAACACCACACAAGCCCACCCTGGGAGTCACCTGCAATGGCCCATCAGAGGCAGCAGAGAGGCTGCTGTCAGGAAAGGGGACAGGGAGAAGGGCAGAGAGTTTCAGGTTTGCCAAATGAAAAAGTTCTGGAGTTCTGTGGCATACCATGTGGATGTACTTAACACCAACAAAAAGTACATTAAAAGTGGTTAAGATGGTAAGTATCACGTGCTTTTTACCACAATTTCTAAAAAGGTAAACTTTTATCACCTTATGTTATGCCAGCAGACCCCCATGGAGGACAGGCGAACACCCAGACAAGAAGCAGGCAGCGGGAGCAGAGCTCTGGACTGTGATGACAGTCCCGATAACAGTCCCTCACCATCACCAGCTACTGAAACGAGATCATCTTCTGGTCGACCTGTTCCAGGGTAAGGTGGGTGGGTCCTGTGGAACCATGACTGTGCCTCCAGTCTCCACGCTCCTCAGAGAGCACACCACAGAACTGCCCCTGGCACTGCCCACTGCCTCCCATCACACTGCCTTCCTCCTTGGGACACCCAGACTCCCTCCCACCACACACCTTTGGCACCTGCCACTTCTTCTGCCTGGCTTCCTCTCTCACTCCATTCAGATCTCTGCTCAAAAATCACCTCAAAAAGAGGCCCTCCTGGGGCGAGGGGGCTGGGTTGGGGCTCAGTGGTCGAGTGTTCGCCTTGCGCATGTGCGGCCCTGGGCTTGATCCTCAGCACCACATAAAAATATATACATAAAACAAAGGTATTGTGTCCAACTACACCTAAAAAATATGTATTAAAAACAACAAAAAAGAGGCCTTCCCTTCTAAAACAAAAGTGAGAAAATAGAATCAAGAGGGACCCTCTCTCTTATGTTATGGAGTCACACTCCACTCCTCATCCTTCTGTTCTTTACAGCACTTACTGGGACCCCACATTTAACAGACACTCGTCTGTGTGTTCCCCACAAACACTAGGGTGCAAACCAGGCAAGCAGAGGCCTTTTCAGTTTTGTTAACTGACAAACCTCAAGGCCTAGCAGGAGGTATGCTCCCTGCAAAGAAAGGAAGCATGTGTATTTAGTTTCTGCTCTCTTTGCAGAAAGAAGGCAAAGAAAGAAAAGGGAGAAGAAAAGAAGAGGGAAAGAGGGGAGAGAGGAAGAAAGGGAGATGGGAGAAGGAAAAGGAGAGAAAGAAAAAGGAGAGGATAGCGTCTGACCAACCATCTAGGGCTGCTCCCTGGCCCAGCTCCTTCCCAGACTGCTCACCTGCCTAAAGTTAGCAAATTATTTTTTTCCCTTTAATTATCTGATTTGTATACTTAGCAATGCTAATGTTCCCTTTTATTAGTACTATACACATAATTAAAAAGCTGCTTTTCCCTCATACCTGCTGAACAACAGAATAAAAGATAATTTTGTTGGGACATGAAATCTGCTTTTTACTTAGCTCAAGATAAGTGCAAATTTCAGAGAATATTCCATCAACTGGGAAGCCATGCCCTGTTCAATTTGGGACCTGCAGCTCCCCGCTCCTGCGGCAGTTTTGTTCACTAATAAACCTCAAGGCCAAATTTGTATTTGGTAACCACACATCTTTCCTCGAGTTCAAAGCCAGCCTCAGCAATGGCGAGGCACTAAGCAATTCAGTGAGACCCTGCCTCTGAATAAAATACAAAACAGGACTGGGGGCGGGGGCTGGGGCTGGGGCTCAGCAGCAGAGCACTCGCCTAGCATATGTGAAGCCCTGTGTTCGATCCTCAGCACCACATAAAAATAAATAAATAAAGGTATTGTGTCCAACAACAATTAAAAAATAAATATTTTTTAAAAAGGGCTGGGGATGTGGCTCGGTGGTTGAATGCCCCTGAGTTCAATTCCCTATACCAAAAAAAAAAAAAAAAGGGGGGGGGTAGTGATATACAATGTGCTACAGAGCTAATATTGACTTATCAAGAGCCAAACTGGCAAATGTTCAGGAATCCTGCAAGCTCACTAACTAGACTGCAACTGTCCAGGTGGGAGTACTACTTACACCACAGAAATCCGCATGTGGGGAGTGGCTGTGCAGTACAGCCAGGTGACCAGCATGCCAGCTTCAAGCAGTTAAGTCAGTCTCCTGTTTTCCTCTTGCCACCACCCTGGTGAGAAGGGCTGGCATAATGTCTCTTCTCTTCCTGACAGCTCCATGCTCCACCAAGGAGGAGGAGTGCAGTCTATTCCAGTCATACCTGAGACCTATTTCCAGAATTTTCTTCTGCAGGATCAAAAGGGAGTTCTACCTTCCCCACTTCTATCATCGATGACCTCATCGTCTTACTTGCTCTCAGAACACTCTGTCTGTGTCCCAACTGATATGAGTCAGTACAGAAGCTGCATGCTCCCTCCCACTGCCACATAGATCTTCACGGCCAGCAAAATATGATGCTATTCATACAGTGGAATATTCAAAGACACAACACCAAAACTGAGCAATGATGGAAGAAACTGAACCTTAGCTCACCAAAGTTAAAAACTCAGGTGCTTCCACAAACATCATCAAGAAAGCAGAAGGAAAACCCACAGACTGGGAGAAAATATTTGCAAATCATACATTTTTCAAGGGCTTGTTTCCACAACATGTGAAGAACTCTTGCAACTCAATAATAAAAAGAGAAATAACCACTTTAAAAATGGGCCAAGAATCTGAATAGATATTTTTACAAGGAAGATATATGAATGGTCAATAAGCATGTGAAAACATGCTCAACCTCATTAATCATCAGGAAAAATGTCAAATGAAACTATATGACATACTACTTCATACTCTGTAGGATGACTGGAATGAAAACATCAGGTAATAATGGGTTGGCAAGGATGTGAGGAATCAGAACTCACACTGCTGGTGGTAATGTCGGGAGATGGAGGTACTGTGGAAAAGAATCTTCGAGCAAGCTGAAAAAGTTAATACATGGAGTTCCATGTTTAACCACAAATTGTTCTTCTAAATACATGCCCAAGAGAGAAGAAACATAAGTCAACACAAAACTTTGTGTATAGCAGCATTATTCAGAACAGCTAAAAAGTAGGAACAAATCAAATTTCCATTAATAGATAAATGGGTAACAAAATATAATGCTATTCATACAGTGGACTATTCAGCAATAAAATGGTACTGGATACCAACACATCCTCTAACATGAAGGAACACTGAGCCCCCTGCCAAGAGGCAGAAACAAGACAGGAAGGACCACACGTTATGCGAAGTGTCCAGCTACTTACAGGAAATGTCCAGCACAGGCAAATCTACACAAACACAAAGTAGGCAGTGGGGGCTGAGACTGGAGAGTGAAGGACCGGAGAAGACAAAGGGTACTGAGCCCCCCCTGAGGTGATAAGGATGTTCTGAAGTTGACTGCAGTAATATCTCTATGGTTATCTTTAAGATTGCTGATTTGGTTAAATAAATAACTTATAGGGTTTGTAACTAACATTTTTATAAAGCTGATAAAAAATTAAGAAATACTATCATCAAAAAAAACTAGGTAATAATCCCAAATAAATTATCTAACTTTACTGACAATGGGGGTTTTTAAGCTGTATTTTATGGCATCTGCTAACTCCATAAAATTTCTACCAGCCTGAGGGAAGACACCGAGACACACAGTGCCCAGAGGCAGACACTCTTGGTCAGTCTCCAGTAGCTGACCTGTCCACCACTCACTCCCCGGTCCATCCCACAGCTGAGCTCCACTCCCTAGGTCACCAGCGCATCTCTGCCATTCTGACATGGGTGCGCAGTGAGCTTACCATGTCAGCTGTGGCAGCTTGGACAACTGCACTCCTGAGATCACAATAACGATCTGGACAAATAATGCATATACTGGTGACATGAGCATACACGAACACCCCACAAAGAACAGACAGACAATGTGAAGAGTGGACATCAAAAGAAGAGTGACCCTGATGACTTCAGACTGAAGAGGAGATGTCCTGTCTTAGTACGAGTGGTCAGTCCCAGCACCAGCTTGTCCTCCCCTCCGGCCCCGGTGCTCTCAGCACACCACAGCATGGCTACCCACTTCAGTCTCCAAGATGATGGTGTCCTCTGCCTAGAAACCTCCCTCAGGTACCTAAGCTCCTCCTCTCAGCCTGGCTATCTCCTTGAAGCCAAGTTGGTCTTTTTATGCAAAAAGTCCCTGAGGGTGGTACCTGATATGTGCTCAATGTAACATGGTCATCATATAGATGGGAAGCGAGGCCTGGGACACCCTGAGCAGCCATGACCCTAAATGGTAGGGTAAACGTCACCCTACTGTTTCCTTTTACCTTTCTGTGCCATTTTAATTTTTACAACTCTACAAATGAATAAAGGTACTTTGAGAAAAGAAACAGAAATCTGGTCCTGTCAGCACTGTATTATGTATGCTAAAAAATCCTCAAGTTGAAAGTTATCAAACACATTTTGCCTTTTCATCAAGGTAGATGACATGGCCCCCTGATAGGGCAAATGACTGAGAAAACCTTTACTCCTTATCCAACTACTGAGAGATGTTTAAGTACAGAAACCTGTTTAATGTATAGTAACTATGGATAATTATAAAATGCTTCCTTGCAGATAAACATTTTTGGTTTTCCTGAAATCCTTTGCCAAACATAGATATACAATTTTCATCTGTCTTTGGATACAGTAAAAGTCACACAAAGAAACACTACTTATACAAGTTCTGTATCCTGTGGTCCAATCAGGTGCCCCCATCAGCCATTAACCAAGGCAGGCGCCTTCGGGGCAAACCACTGCACTTAGAGGAAACAAGCTGTTCACCCTTGAAAAGACCATTCTTTTCATTTCAGCTAAAACTCCTAGGAAACCTTTGGGAGCCAATCAGGGTCACTGAAGCACTCCAACTCATTCTTTTTGGAACCTAGCATCAACTTGCTCAGAAGTGCTCCTGTCCACCATCCTTCCTTTTGAACATGTGCTCTATGATGCTAAGCTGAGCAAGCCCAGGAACCTCTGCCATCTTTTTCCTGAACTGTGACTTCAAACTGGACATGCTCAGAAATGTGCCCTGCCACATGCTTTCCTGCGTGCACACACAGAGGCTTGCCAAACAAAATATCCATGCTTCCTTTCTTTGGAGTGATCATACCTGCTATGGGTAGTCTTTCCCCACTCTTGTCTCCCAGCTGTCACCAAGATATGACTGCACTGCCTTTGTTTACACCTGACATAGACATCTATCTCCGACACTGTCACCCAGATAGGCCATTTTAGTAGTAAACATACCTGGGTGGGGGAGGGGAGGTCAATATCACAATGCCCTGTCTGTGTCTACAGGAAACCTGAGTGGAGACTGTCTATTCAGCACACCAGTGCCCCTCTACCAATCTCTATGAGAACCGACAATCAGAAATGGCAATTCATACATGAATGCAATTTTCTCTGAGGAAATACACCAATTTTAAATTACAAATTAACGTCAGCCAAATGGCAATACCAATGCCAACACATTGGGGGGGGTCGTTTGGGGGAGGGGGTAGGAAGTAGAATGTGAGCATTCCTTCCCACTCCTTTTAGCCTGTGGACCAAGGAGGAGGGAGGATGTGATGTTGTTACCAGGAGTTCCCAGAGCTTATTCTTTTCATCCTTTTGGTGGCATATCACCATTTTAACTTGTTGTGGTCTAATTCCATTTATCAACTGTTCAACTTAAGTTTAAGACAGACAAAGCCTTATGCTAAAAAGGGTAGACTTGAGAGCATTTCTCCCTTTGTTTCTGCTAGCTATTCCAATTATTTTGTATCAAATGCTATTTTAACAGTCACACAGTATGCCAGTCATGGTGGCCCACACCTATAACCTCAGTGGCTTGGGAGGCTGAAGCAGGAAGATTGCAAGTTCAAAGCCAGCCTCAGCAAATCAGCAAGTCCCTAAGTAACTACAGAGACCCTGTCTCTAAATTAAAAAAAAAAAAAAAAAAGGCCCAGGGATGCAGCTCAGTGGTTAAGTGCCCCTGGGTTTAATCCCTGGTACCACCAAAAAAAAGGGGGAGGGTCAAAGGAAACAGCCTCATTCAAATACAACTCAAGTTGTATACACATGCAAATACTTTTACAAAAAATATCATACACTTCTCTCAAGTTAGATTTTTCAGTTGTTTATAAAATTAACTAAGGGTGGTACCATGTCAAAAGAAACAATATGTATGGAGGCCAGAGTGCAATGGGCAGGTTGAGCCAGAGACAAAGTGAACATTTTAAAACATCATATTCTGCATCACAGCAACCTCCACGTACCACCTCTAGGCTGCTCAGGAAACAAACAAACAAAAAATCATATAGTCCAATTTGGGTTAAAAACTATCCACAACCAGGGCTAGGATTGTGGCTCAGCAGTAGAGCGCTCGCCTAGCACGGGCGGGACCCGGGTTCGATCCTCCCTGCACCACATAAAAATAAAGGCATTGTGTTGTGTCCATCTACACCTAAAAAAAAAAAATTATCCACAACCAAAATAGAGTAAGTCCAAGACACTAACTCTAATGTATTTCTTGGCTCATTTCCAAGATATCTGGGTTTTCCCCAAAGCAGACCAATTCTAGGTCCAACTTCCCAGGAGATTCTAATATATAGGACAGTTCTTGAATCATTCTTGAGTAATTCAGAAGCAGACCATTGTGCAAACTCTGTACCCACCCAACTTGTGGATTGAAGGTCCGCGGACAGCACTACAGCCTCACAGGTTGGTTAGGTTTAGCCGTCCCTGGTCAGGGTACACACAGGGTGAGGAGACGCAGACCACGCACTGTTCTCCTCGGGGCCCTAATTACCAGCACAATACAGATGTCCACACTACAGATGCGCGCGCGCACACACACACATACACACATGCTGAGCAAAGGAAAGCATAGAGTAGACGAGAGTGGTTCTGCAACTTGTTTAGCCTCTCTATACCTTAGCTTCCAACTCTAAAATACCAATAATAATAGCAGCCATCTCATAAATTTGTTATGAGAATTAATTAATGTCTCTAATAGTGCCTGGCATTGAGAAAACTCTAGTGTTTTTTTAAAGATGCACGCAGGAATAAAGCAAAATAAATACTTATGCACAGTATATATGATCTCTACTTTAAAGATATAAGTATAATTTTTTAAAATAGTTTCCTTCAGTAAAGTTTAAATTTTTCTGCTATGATACAAATTAAAATAATTTCTACTGAAAGTTCACTTAAATCAGCTCTATCAAGACTACAGTAAATGGGCTGGGGATGTGGCTCAAGAGGTAGCGCACTCGCCTGGCATGTGTGCGGCCCGGGTTCGATCCTCAGCACCACACACAAAGATGTTGTGTCTGCCAAAAACTAAAAAATAAATATCAAAAATTATCTCTCTCTCTCTCTTTAAAAAAAAAAAAAAAAGACTACAGTAATGATAAAAGTTAATCTAACTTTATGTAATACATTAACCTATTCCACTTAAAATATAGCTAATCTGCCAGGGGAACAGCAGGGTTGTTCTAGTTATTCATTTAACCTTCTTTCCTATTAAAGGGAAAGGCCTCTGAATGCTACATAATTAGTGGTAGTTAATGGAAGACAGGAATGTAATGAAATCCAGAAAACTTAAAAAAAAAAAAAAAAAAAGAAAGTCTCAGTTTAAATACTTGAAAATTCAAATCAGTTATGTCTTAGTAATTTTAAGTACTCAACAATTTTTCTTCAAAGTTTATAATCCATAAAAACTATTTAAAAAATGGCAGAAGGAAAAACTTATAAAATGTGGGTAAAAGCTCCTAATCTGGGTCAGAACTGTTTCCTTGACAGGCAGGCCAAGTACAGGTCAGTCATTCCCAGTTTATAAGTCACCAGCCTGAACTGGCAGCCACAGGAGGGAGAAGTATGGGCCATTCTGTTTAAATTACATGTCCTCCTCAGAGCTATAAGGACAGCATGCACATCAGAGGTCACCACAGGCTTGGAGGAGCAGCACCGGGGCTGGGGGGGGAGGGCACTGGGGGGGGGCACTGGGGGGGGGGGGGTGTCAACAAATGAATGCATTTGCAACACTGTAAAACTAAAAGGAGTGAATTTCACTGTGCATAAAAATGGGGGGATGGGGGAAAAAGTATGGAAAAATTGCCTATTAAAAATTTTTAAAAAGGAAGTAGATCCTTAAGAAGAAGTCACATGAAAGATTTCCCTTCATAAGTTCAAATACAGGAACATGAGAGCATAATGCAGTACACTGGAAACATCCTTCCAGTGGGCTGGGGTGAGGCTCAGTGGCAGAGCCCTACTGAGCACATGCAAAGTCGAGGTTCCATCCCCAGCATTGCCAAAAAAAAAAAAAAATCCAAACCGTGACAAATGTGGCAAAATTCTTCATTGCAATAAACATTAGCTAATCTTAAGGCAAAAGAACTTGTTAACTGAATGCCTGCATAGTCATATTAAAAAGAGAATTATGAGTAAAACTAGGAAACAATTACTAACATTTTTATGTACCACAAAAACCACTAAAATAAACACACTTGAACACTTGAAATTAGTGTCCATTTCAACTATGCTGTCTTGATGAGGGTACTGAAGCCCCAGAAAGATACAGGGCCTCCTTTTTCACCAGCGGGCTGCTCAAGAAGCAGGACCTTCGGCTCCCTCCAGAAAACCTCGTTGCATAATAGCAATCACAAGCTGCACTCCTCGGCCAGGCCGGGCAGGGCTCTGCCCTCAGCTCACCACCAGGAAGAATCCCAAGGTGGGGGCACACCCTGAAGCCCCAGCCACCATCTGCACAAGCCCTAGCCACTGTCCACACAGCAAGCCTGCCAAGAACAGGGGCTTCAAACCTCTGTCCTCACTAGAAAACTACTCAGGAGCCCCGAGGGCCCCGCAGTGCCCAAACCTGTCTCCTCTCTACAGAGGCCACTGGCCAGAATCTGCAAGGGGTGTCCTGGCTCTCCAGGGCCTGCAGAGGGTTCCCTCATCCTGTTCCTCAGAGAAAGAGCTTCTGCAAGGGCACATTACCCAGCAGCTGTCAAACCTTTTGGTTTTAGGAGACCTTTATACTCTAAAAAAAAATCACCAAGGACTCCAGAGAGTTTCTGTTTATGTGGGCTACAATCTAACATTTACTGTGTTTGAAATAAAGAAATGTTAAGAATATCATTAGTTCACTTAAACCCCATAACATATTAATATAAATACGTTTTCATTTAAAAAAATATTTTCCAAAAAATCAAGAAGGGCTATACTGTTCCACATTTTGCAAAACACTCTGATGCTGGGCTCATAACAGGCAGCAGACCTCGGGCTGGCTCCTGCAGTCAGTCTAGCCATCACGGCTACCCAGAATCAGTCATTGAAAGCCCATGGCACACTCTGGAGGATGAAGACAAAAGGCAAATAACGTCCGAAAGTACTCTGAAAATGGTCTTAACCTTGCAGATCCCCAGAAAGGGTCTCAGGGACCCTGTGGTCCTGCTCCCACCACTGCCCCTCTCATCCACCCTGGGGGCTGCTTCAACAGGTAATCAGGCTCCACCTGGAAGTCAGTCTCACATTCTCCCCTCCCCCCAAAGGCACATCTTCCCTAACCACAAAACAACCCAAGAACATCTCCTCTCAGGTCCCAAAACTTCTTAAAAGTGTAGTTCCTACAGCCTCACTGCCCCTCCCTGTTAGTATTTTAATTACTAAAAAGTAATACATAGAGGCATTTATTTTTCTTTAAAAAACTCAAACAATATAAGCAACCATCCACCATCCCAATCTCCTCTCCAGAGGGAACTGTCACCTACTTTACCCAGAACCTACTTTTTAAACCAGATTGAACTTTCCATTTTCCTATAATTTGCCCTCTTCCCTCAACAGTTATTTTAAAAATTCTGCTTAGGCTCATTCCTTCTGGTGACCTAATTTACCAGTCAGGAAATAGGAGGAGTGAGCCATCCTGTGCAGAGGCAGCAACGCTACAGCCAGCTGGTTCTGTCCAAGGACGGGGCCTTGTACACATGGCCACACCACATCACCAAGTGTAGGCAAGTGCCAGAAACTCCCTGGTCTTCACTGTGACAGAGCCTTCAAGTTTGGGAAACATCTGCTCACATAAGGCGATGATCTCTCTTAAGTTCCACAACGCTAGGAAGTCACTAGGGATTGTCATTAATGCTTTACAGGTAAGAGAGACAAAGTTCTGAGAGAAAAAAAAACAAAAAAACACTTGCTCAAAATTGTACTCCTAGAAAGATGCACACCCAGAAACCACAGATAAAACCTCCATTCTGACTCCAGTCCAGTCCTACTCATTGATGCCCCCTGAATAGTGCCTCAAAACCCTAGCAATATAAAAATACTAAGTGACCTATTTTTAGAACTAATTTGAAAAATTATCTCAAGTTATTTCAAAGTTGAACAGAAAATACAAAAATCATTTTTGCTTTTTATTGCATAATATAATCCCTTGGGAAGCTTGAATTTCACTAAAGTTAAAATTTATTAAAACCTACATCAGAATGTAGAGGCATCAGAAATACAATTTCCCAAATCCTTTATTCAGGCATCATCATGAACAAGAACCCAACGCCCCACTCCATGAGAGCAGAAAGAGAGTCACACGGTGCAGCCCTGGCACCTCAGGGACACACAGAAATGCCTCAAACTTCACAACCACAGTTCTGAACCAAGTTATTTAAATTATTAAAAAATAATAAGGCTACTTGTATGAACAACACAACATTTGATTCCTTATTCTTCTTTCTAGAACACTGTTTCTGAGTCCCTATTTTTTTTCCTACACTCAGGAAGCCTCACAGAGTCCAACACATCTAAGTGATATTTTGATCACAACACACTAGGCTGGGTTATTAAAAAATAAATAAATTGGACTTAATTTTTATTCAGAGATCTTGGTCTTAACTCAATCCCACAAATACTATTACAGAAACAATTTTAAACTATGATTAAGTCACTCTTTATAATACACCTTGATATTACAAACATGTAGACAAGGTAACTAATTTCTCCTCACTTTTCATCCTTCAGTATAAACAGTTTATAGCTGTTCTCAATATATTCTTAAGAGAAACCAAGAACAGCAGTGATATGGTCAGCACTAAGTAAAAACAGGACAGCCAAGTTGCTTTACTCAAAATACTTGAGTGTCTCTTACCTCTGTTTCTGTACAACGTGAATTTCCCATTTTACCTGTAATAAAAATGAGATAAGTTACTTTCAAGGATTTTGGATTTTTTTAATCATTGACGAATATATGAGTTACTATGACCATGACTTTATTATACCTATAAAAATATCTATGCAAATAAAAAGTGCTAGAGTGACCAATTTTCTAGGTCTTGCTCAGATATTTAAGCCTAAATGGGCCCATGCGAAAATAATAAAGAAAAAGATAGAAGAATATGCTTAATTGTAGAATGATCTAAAACACACACATACTTAATATGCATTCATACCAGTTAATCAAAAGAAAATAAAAATGCTTTTAAAGTCCTACTTTCTTTTTAAAATATCTTAAAATATTTTAAAGACATTTTAAATATACCTTAAGAAAACTTTAAAGATTCTTGGGCTTTCCCCCTAATATATTTCCATTTTAAAGGTACAGTGATCATTTCAATGCAAGCAGAAACGTTTCAAATTCAAGTTTTCTTTAACACATGTGGCTTTTCTTCTTTAATATGTGATTAGATGGCACATCATGAATTTAGTAATTCTTTCAATAGAAGACCACCTGAAGGATGACCAGAATTGAACAGGACCTGGCTGTACCAACATAGTGTCATTCGTCACCTCAGAGACATAAGCCAAGGAACATGTGTGGCCATACATTTCTGTCAATGTGGGTGGCGAAAACGCTTTTACAAACAAAGATGTTGTGTCCGCCGAAAACTAAAAAATAAATATCAAAAAATTCTCTCTCTCTCTTTAAAAAAAATAAAATAAAAAATAAAAGCAGCTGCTTTAAAGGAGAACCTTGCATTAAGTAGTGTCGACAAGAACAGACAACACCTCCATGTGCTCCATGTGGGCCCTGGGAATTCAGTGGTTCAGGCTTCATCCTCCTGAGCTCACCAGCGGGCAGCGCTGCTCTCCCTCCTCCCACATGTCCCCCGCTAACCCCACTTCCTCACCCCCCCCCTCACCCAGCCAGCTCCACAGTGATGGCCCCATCTGTCTTGGGGCTTTCCTTTCTTCAGGTTTAATGACTTCCTACGCCTGAGAGTCTATGATGACACCACCAAAGGAAAATCATGAGCAATGGTTTCGTAGGCCACCCAGTTCTAGACGAAAACTGAAGGGGAGCCACGATTCCCACCACCTAATGACCCTAATGTAAAAACACCAGCTGCAGCTGAGGTCAGATAACAAGGGACCTCGGGTCCTGCCAATTAAAACATATATATAAGCAATGAGTAATTAAAGACTATGTGAATATATATAATGAGCTAAATAGATGAGGTTTTTATATAGGAGGGCTTGCTAAAGATGACTGTTTTTTAATCTGTTATATAAAATTATTAGGATGTGATTCTGCATATCGTTACAGACTTTATTTATGTCTATATTCACATACAACTATCTGTTCAAACCATTAATGCTGTGGATAGATTAGTTTTACTAAACTCCTACAAAAGTGGTAATGAAAGCAGGAAAGTGCTGTTGATCAGAGGCAGCCCAAAAAAGGGGGCAGACTGGTTCTTTGCAAACATTTCCTAAGGCCTATTCTGCACCAGGGGAGGGGGCCACCCCACACTATAAGAGAGAACAGAGTAACCTCCAAGAGTATGCACATGGATGTGTGGCTTCAGTAGGATAGATTCTTAAAGTAAAGAGAATTACAAAGAAATCTGTAATTTTTTTGGTAGTGGGTTTGCTGCTGGTGGTCTTGCTGGTAAAAACTGTGAGCACTGAGCAAATGAGTAGACAGATACACTGGTGGTGGGAGGACCATTCTGTGAGGGAAGGAAAACACAAGACTATGTGGTAAGGAGGGGAAGAGCTCTGTGGGTGACTAGAACTAGAGTCATTTCTCAATTCCACACCCACGCTTTCCAGGCACCCATTCTGCAAGGGCACACCTATGCCCATTCCCCTTCATTGGACCAGGACCCCTCGGGAGCTGGCCAACTCTAGGCCAGGACAGGGAAATGGCCAAATGAGCCTAAAACATCTTGCACCTGAACATAACAAAGTGCTTAAAGAATGATAATGTCAAAAGGGCATTTGATTATATGTAATAGGATTCTTTCCAAAACCTGTTTACAAAACTGAAAATGCCTTTCTATAAGAGCATCAAGAATTCTTGTGAGAGATTGTAACTGTTCCTGGTTATCCAGGGTGAGCTGGTGAATCCCCCCCAGAGAATGTGACAACATCCCAAGTATGCAGGGCCTGACCGCCTACACCAGTCTGCCACCAAATCCTCGCCCAGATGCTGACCCAGGAGTCAGAAAACCCCAATCACATGACATCAGAGCTTAGGACCTTGGAAATGGTCTTGCTTAATCCACTCAATTCGTAGATGAGTAACCCGAGAGGCTGCAGAGTCAAATGACTGGCATGTGATGACACAGAGTGGGTGGCAGGCCAGGAGGACCGCCAGGCTCCCGATCGCCTGTGTGCTGGTGGGGCTGTCTTACCCCGATCTCCATTCCCACTTCCTAGAGCTGGTGGGACGAGGAGGGGATCGCAGGGATGCTGTGCTGGCGGGGAGAGAGGGGGGGAGATGGAGAAACCGCCACTCTCACACACCACCCAGGCTGGAAACCTCCAGTCTAGCACCAAGGGATTTTCACTTGACCATTTTTGCACCTTTCTTCAAGGACTGGGCACTGTTGTATAGAACCAGAATAAGGATCCCTCCAGAACCCAGAAATCATACGAGGTCACCTATGGCACTTCCAGTTGTATACACTGATAGAAGGCCTTCCCAAGTAGTGAGATTATAAACACAGTGAAGCAGATCTTTCAATTAAATATGAAGTAGGCTGAGTTTAGAAGGACAGATTAACTGTGTGACAACATAAAATCAAATATCTGAAGTAAGGGTCTGGGGCTCAGCGGCAGAGTGCCCGACTAGCACATCAAGGCCCTGGGTTCAATCCTCAACACCACATAAAAATAAATAAACAAAGGTATTGTGTCCAACTACAATTAAAAAATAAATGCTAAAACAAAATCTGAATTTAAATATTAAGTTTTCAAAATATTTCCAAATTGTCAAGAAGCACTTACACACTAAGCAGAGGGATATTTGCAAAGGAAGCCAGAAGTTTAGCTCAATGTTTCTCAACAGGAATGGGCAGGGCCGTGTTTTAAACTCTTCTTTTTAACTCATCTAAAAGACACATTCTGTTCTGAAGTTTTCCTGGATGAGCCCCTCATGATCCAGGAAACGGAACACCCTGCATCTCAATATAAAATGATAGGTAATGGTTTTAAGCAGCACACAGAGGGCTGGGGTTGTGGCTCTGTGGTAGAGCACTTGCCTAGCACATGTAAGGCACTGGGGTCAGTCCTCAGCACCACATAAAAATAAATAAATAAAATAAAAAGGTTATTGTGTCCATCTACAACTAAAAAATATTTACCAAAAAAAAAAAAAAAATAGTAGCAGCACACCAGTCCTGGTATAAGAACTCACCAGACAACACCACTCTAGCAGGCTTTTTTTCTTAAATTTTTTTTAAGCTATAGATGGACACAATACCTTTATTTTGTTTATTGATTTTTATGTAGTCTGGGGATTGAAGGTAGTGCCTCACATGTTCCAGGCAAGAGCTCTACCACAGCCCCATCTAGCAGGCATCTTGAGTCTTCAGTGCTGACACTCAGGTGGCTGCAGTCAGCAATTCTGCACACGTCACTTCCGAGGAGGCGCAGCAGGCCACGGGGCATGGCATTAAGATCACAGCTCAGCGCCCCATCCACTTCCCTCAGTGCAGCCAGATTCCCAGGAACCACACAACTCTGACACAAACTTTTTCTGGCAGTATTTCAGAAAAAGATCCCCAAGTTTTCATATGGCCAAACAGTACTTTGGAGTCAGGAGCTCTGGAGCAGAAGCCTCCCACCTGGCTGAGTGATCACACCTGGAGCAGAAGCCTCCTGCCTGGCTGAGCGATCACAATGCCACACACAAACCATTGAGTAAGCACAGGGCAAACTATACCCCCAGAGACACAGAATTCCTAAACTTTTAAACAAATAGATACTTCTCTGAATTATTCTCAAATCTCTTCCTTTGTGACCACACTGGACAATGTTCAGGTCCATCTGACCATGCGAACGAGTGTGCTTTATCATGATGAACCTAGGAGGTACCTCCACTGACTGAACACATATTAAGTGCTCCTGATGATCATTAGCACTGATGATGTGGAGTGAACAAGCCCGACACGGGCCTCGTCCCATAGTGTCTACATTTAATAACACAGACCAAAAAAGAGAATGGGAAGAAAACCAATCAAGCAAAATAATCACAACTGGTGATAACTGCTATTAAGGACACAAAAGGGAGAGAAAGAACAAGAGAAATGACTCCACTCAGGGTGGCCAGGTAAGACTCCTTGAGAAGATGCTGTTTAAACAAAGACCTCGAAGCTGAGCAGAACTGACTGCAGGCTACAGGAAAAAGCAGAAGACAGCAGTCTGTGGGGAGCACAGAGGGTCAGGAGGAGAGGAGAGGAGTGGGCCATAGGCCCACACGGGCGGCACAGGGCATTAAGCCGCGACTTAAGCACAAGAGGATATTCCTGCAGGACCCGACACGGAGGGAGCCGCTCCAATGTGTTCCAAGATGGCCCAAAGGCATCCAACTGGAGGGTCACCAGGGGAGAAGGCAGCAGGCTCAGAATCAGAGGGGAAGGGCAGACGGGAGCAGAGAGGAAGGGGACCAAGGGAACACGCAGGAGGCCTTCAGAAGCTGAAAAAGGAAGGATGCAGTCTCCCTGGAGCCCCCAGAGGGAACAGCCTGCCGACGCCTAGATTTGGGCTCTTATTTTCAGACTTCTGACTGCCAGAACTGTAAGATAACAATTTTATGTTGTTTTGAAGCCATGAAGTTTATGGTCATTTTTTACAGAAAACCAAGACATGGACCATCAAAGCAAAAGGACATTCCCTCTTCATTACAAACCCAATCCCAGGAAACCATGCACACTGTACCAACCCTAGAGAGAACACCCTGGGTGAGAAGTCAGACACAGCCCCCACATGGCACACAGGATGCAGGTGGCAGCATGAGGCCTCAGCGTCACACTTTTTAGGTGTGATCCAGGTGGGCTGCTTCCTAAACTTAAGGAGTTAACTCAAAAATATCCTTCTCTTCCACACTAGCTGTGCGTCAACAGGCTACCTGACCTCCCCAAGATCCGGTACAACTTAAACCCTCACCATGCCTGGGCCCTAAGTACAAAGACCACCCAGTTTATTATTAACTTTTTTTTAAGTTGTGGATGGAACAATGCATTTGTTTTGTTTATGTGGTGCTAAAGATTGAGCCCAACACCTCCCATATGCTAGGCACGCGCTATACCACTGAGTTATAGACCCAGTCCCCGCCCAATTTCTTTAAGGTCCAAGAGTCTCCTACATCTGTGCATGCTGCATTACTAGCCTGGGCGTGAAAAAATCACTGACACCTCCGAAGACGGGGGCTGGCAAGGAGCTGCAGTCATTCTCCATCTCTGCTTTCCCTCACCTTTTCACTGTCTCCACCTTGACTTCTTCCTGGCTATCCAGCTTGTGCACACCCCAGGGGTCTTATCCTACCTTGCAAGTACTTCTTCCAAAACTGACAGCACCCTAAGAGTGATTCTGGTTACGAAGATTTCTTCCATGTCCTTACACTGAACAGCTTTAGTTGATAACTTCATGTAGATGCTCTGACAATTATTTTTACAAAGATCCCCACCTTAAGGGAAATGCTACAAACAGTGGAACTGTTCTGAACACCTCTACCAAAGATGCATTTAAAAGGATAAGAAGTATCCGTCCAAACTTCCCTGGACATTTCTAAAATTACATGCCATTCAAACCCCAATAGTAACCTTTTAAAAGCTAGGAGACAAAATTATTACCAGCGAAATATCTCAATACAATCAGTTCACACTTGTCTTAGAGAGCTCAAACACAGGCTGCACTCTGATCTGAAGACCAGACATGAGAAGAGAGGTGTAAAGCCCTCCTGTTACAGCGGAGGAGGCTCAAGCTCGAAGAATAAAATGACTCCTTAGAGGTCAAAGAACTGAGACCAATCAGCAGCTGATCTCTCTCCTCACTTAATAAAGGGAAGAACAGGAATCAATAGTGCCTAAAAGGGAGGCAAAGGACCAGCATGGGGGAAGTCTGGGAATATCAGAAGCAAAATTTGCAAAGTATTGCTTTGGCTTACTATTCCTTGGTCGTGACTCATAACTATGGGCAAAAGAAAAGAAAAAAAGCCGTGTTTAAGCTTCACACCCACTTGAGAGGACAGAGGAATCCTTTAAATAATCAATGAGTACGACACATTTAATCAACATTTTCAAGGATCTGGAGCACAATCTTACCAATTTAAACCATTATAGACATGCACAGACGCCTACACTGTTGCTCTTATCCAACAGATTTCGACTCCAAGATCCTGGTCAGGAGCATAACTTCTAATTGTTTTTTTTTTTTTTTGTTGTTGTTGTTGTTGTTTGGTACCAGGGACTGAACTCAGGGGTACTCAACTACTGAGCCACATCCCCAACCCTATTTTTTGTATGTTATTTAGAGACAGGTCTCACTGAGTTGCTTAGCACCTCACTGTTGCTGAGGCTGGCTTTGAATTCTCAATCCCCCCACCTCAGCCTGCCGAGCTGCTGGGATTACAGGCATGTGCCACTGCGCCCAGCCATAACCTCTAATTTTAATGCCACTCAGGGAACAAGTGTTCAGCCATCTATTCACACACAGGCACTGCCCAGAACTGGACTCTCCTTTGGGATGAAATAACTGCCATCTGCAGGCTCTGCCCTGGGGCAGGCTCTAGGACCTTCAGCTTCAACTTTTTGGATAAAAAAGTCAGATTAGTGGCAAAGGTGACATAAGCCTGCTTTATTTTCTCAAGACAGTCTATACTATGCATCCTATGCTTCATAACTAAATTTCTTATCTTAAAAAAAATGAAAGCCTTGCTTTTTTATTATTGCTGGTCACCTCCCAGGGACCAGAGGTTAGTCCTGGACCCAATGCCAAGGATTAAAACCCACCATTGTTTCTCCAGCACACACCACTTACTGGGTCTTTGCTATGGCTACAGGCGGCAGCTTGGGGCCCAGATGAGAAAGCAGTTCCCACAGAGGCTGAGCACTGTGGAGGACCAACACACCAATTCTGTCCCTTGCTCATTAGGTCTCCTTGCCTCCACCACCCCAATCTAGGAGGAAATGTGTCCCACAGCTCCCCAAGCAGTTCCATGACAAAATATTAGAAATTTAACTTTTCAAAACAAGAGTTCTTAATTATCAGTGTTGTTTTTCTCTTTCTATTCAACAACCTTAATATTCTCTCATAGAACAAACATCATAAATATCATTAAATGTCAAGTTTTTTCCCCTGAAAAATGATTACTTCAGTTTCAGCAGAGGTTTTCTCAACATAGTTCAAATATCACCTTGTCTGTTTTATGTAATGTGGCAACACCAAAAGTTACCAGAGAAAATAGGTTTTGCCTCTGCTGCCAGCTGCAGCCAGCCAGTCACGGCTGTGTAGAACTCCATCTTCAGAAGACCTCTGCGGGCAGGTGGGAGGTGCAGCCTGGGCACAGGAAGGCAGGAGATCAGCCCTGGGGCCACAGAACTGACACTCCTCCATAGAGCACAGAGATAACGGAATCTGTGATACTTTTTGTAAACACTTAAATTTTCCCTAGCAATATTAATTAAAAGATTGCTTAAATTTCATGAAATTTAAAAATACACTTAAGACCACAGCACTATATCACTTCCTTCAAGAACAAGAACTGGGAGGGGACTCCCGGGCAGAATCACCACTGCCTTCCAAATGTCCAGGGCTCCTGTCAGTGAAGGTCCTGTGTCCCTTCCATACATCCTTGCACATCCTTAGGATCTCCTCCCCACTGTGACCCAGGACCATGCAAGAGATCTTCCAGTCAGGAAGGGCCCTGCCAGGCAGCTCAAGTACTTCTATCTTGCTGGCCCTATCTCCCCTTAGATAGATCACAACTCTACCATCCATCCATATCCATTTACCTCTTTATTACTCATCCCTATCAAGATTTGAGTATATCTGATTTAAACTACAAAAAAAAACCTAGGTAGGGACAGGGGGAGGGTGACTCAGTGGTACAGCACTTGCCCAGCATGAAAGAGGCCCTGGGTTCCATCCCCAGCACTGCCCCCCTACACACACATACACAAACCTACCAAGGAAAACATTTTTATCTATTTAAATTTTCATTCATATAAATATTTATAAACACAGACACACATGGAGAGAGAGAAAGAGGAGGGGGAGAGAGTAAAAAAAAAAAAAAAAAAGCTTTGCTTTTTATTATACTTGTGAGTAAAATACTAAGTTTTTGTTTGTTTGGGTGCTAGGGATTGAACCCCAGGGCCTTGGGCACAGGTGCCTTACCACTGAGCTGCATTCCCTGCCCAGGATCTTTAAGTACAAACAGAACAAAATGACATTAACTAAAAGGAAAACATGAGTTTGGGAGCAACTATTATGACAATTTCCCATCAAAATTAAATTTTAACACACCAAGCAAAGAATCATCCAAATGTTTCACTTTGTCTAAGCTATCTTCTCTTACAGATCTTATGTAAAATTTGTTCCGAGAGTTCAAGGGAAATGCTGTATTTACATTATTTTTATTATTAATGGAAATAAGCTCTCTTTCACTCCCCAAAAGGTTTTAAAAAGCTAAATTAATTATGAAGTAAATATACAATGAGTTAAAAAGTAGTAAAGAACAGGAAAAACAAGAATATACACATGGAAAGCAGGTAAAACTATAAATGGTTCTCAAATGCTAATTACCTTTTTCTAGTATTCTCCAACGAAATCCCCAGTCCTTATGATCTATTCTAAAACCTAGTACAGCCCTAAGACAAATATGAATACCTACAGTTTCAGATTTTTTTCAACCTCAAGAATCATTCTATGGACCTCCAAAAATTATATCTGATATTGTTTCAGAATTTCTTATCAATCTTGAATCAAAGAATCTTAAAATACTCATCTTTTCACAAAGGGTAATAATAGTTCAGTAACAATATATTTGTGCAGAATGTATGAGCTGACGAAATGTCCTCACACATATTCATTTGATTCTCAAAACAATTTTGTAAGAAGAGCTGAACAGCCAGGTATGGTAGTGCACGCCTGTAATCCCAATGACTCTGGAAACTAAGGCAGGATTATCACAAGTTCAAGGCCAGTCTGGGCAATTTGGAGAGATCCTGTCTCAAAATAAAATATATATATATAAAGGTCTGGGGGTGAAACTCAGTGGTAGAGCACCCCTGGGTTCAATCCTCAGCACAAAAAAAAAAAAAAAAAAGCTAACTGAATATTACTTCCATTTTATAGATTAAAAATAAGAAAAAATTAGAAAGCCAAAGGTTACATGGCTTGCCTGAGGTCACAACTAAGCAGTAAGCATCAGAGCCAAGAATCAAAACCACATCTTTTGTAGCCAAGTCTCATGTTCTTTCCATGTCACCACACGATATTACATAGTTGATGTACAAGTACCGGGAAGAACCAAAGACAGGAGAATTGACATGACTCCATAGGAAAAGTATTTCCCCAGCCAACTGAGCTTCCATGAAGCCCAAGTCATCTTCTTCCCTCCCTGATCTGCCCTCCTGCCTCCACAACACCCAGGAAGGGAGACCAGGAATCTGAAGATTCCTGCCTCTTTCTCACCCACACATCAGGAACTCAAGAGCCTCGCCCTGCTCCAGTTCCCCTGGTCAGCCCTCCATCCTCTGGTCTGAGCAGCCCTTGTGCCCCTAAGTGGTTCTGCAACTCAGAGCAATCAGGATCTAAAGACAGCGTGGAGGGCCACTAGCATCTTGGGCCCGAGCCTCACCCCGTCAAGAGCCCCTCTACAAAGCCCTCCATGTCACCCTCCTGCTTCCCCTCCCTACCAGTCCTTCTTGACCTCTCTGGTGCCCATTCCTGGGTAGCCAGAGTCCAGCCAGCATGCTCTCCCACACACATCCCTGCCCCAGGCACAGTGAACGCCCACCAGAGAGGACAAACAGGTTTAACCTCCATGCCAAGTCCAAATCACTGGTAGGGGCAGCCTGAAGCACCCTGTGAGAACGCAGGCTGTTCACGGATTTAGCAGCACTGCAGTGAGGGTTCCCAGGGGAAGTGGGGCAGCACACTGGGCACTCACCACTCTGGTGGGTGGCACACTGTCTCCCATTACACCTCCAACCTTTCAACCCCAATGCATCTGCCTCCCAGGCCTTCCTTTTACCTACTGCTCCTCCTTTACCTTGTCCAGGAACAAAACCTCTTCTGACACCAGCCAGGTGTCACAGGCAGCCAGTTGCCCTGCTCTGGGTTCACAGGTTCTACAGGTCTCTGAAATTCTGAGGTCGCTGTACTGTACTCCAGGTGTCAATGCAGCTACAAGCTTCATCTAGGAATGGGTGTACTGCACCCCTCATTCTATCTTCCACCTGGGGGACAGTTCACTCAGAAGGCACTCAGATATTACTGAAATTAGCAAATAAAGTCATGTAACAGGGATTCCTCTGACATAGTATTCTGAGTAAATATCCAGGAAGACAGGCCATGTCCATGACCAGGCAACTTATGGAGACTGTTATTTTTTTGTTGTTGTTTTTTGTTTTTTGGTACAAGGGATTGAACCCAGGGGCACCTAACCACTGGGGCACATCCCCAGCCTTTTTTATATTTTACTTAAAGACAGGGTCTCACTAAGCTGCTCAGGGCCTCAGTTGCTGAGTCTGGCTTTGAACTTGTGATCCTCCTGCCTCAGCCTCTCAAGCTGGAATTACCAATATGCACCACCGTGCCAGGCCCTATGGGGATTGTTAATGGCACTCTACCATACCTGTCAAATATAATAACCTAGCTTTATTTCTCAGAAACAAAAGGTATTAAGATATTAAATAAGAATTTGGCTTCTAATTATATTGGGGAGGGTGAAGAAAATGGGAAATGAGTTCTACTTAAAAAAAAATAGTTCTACTTAAAAAAAAAAAAATCAATATAACCTAAGGGTCAGTTTTCACAAGCTAAACATAGGCCATGAAGTGCTGATATTATTAGGAATAAAACCTATCCACATATGACACTAATATCTCCCTCTCACATTCTCTCCCTTCTCCCCCTCTCTGTAGTGGATCAAACCCAGGTACTCATGCACACTGAGCAATCATTCTACCATTAAGCTACATCCCCAGTACTTTAGCTTTACTTCAAATAGACAAATAATAATTGTATATATAGCTATGGGGTATAAAGTGATATTTTAACATGTATATATTGTGGAATGATCACATCAGAGTACCCAGCATATCTAACAGCTCAAATAGTTATTTCTTTGCAGTAAGAATTCTTGCCAGGCACAATGGCACACATCTGTATTCTGAGCAGCTCAGGAGGCTGAGGCAAGAGTATCACAAGTTCAAGGCCAGCCTCAGCAACTTAGCAAGGCTTTAAGCAACTTAGCAAGACCCTGTCTCTAAATAAAAAATAAAAAAGGACGAGGATGTGGTTCAGTGGTTAAACATCCCTGGTACCAAAAAAAAAAAAAAAAAAGAATTCTTAAAATCCTCTCCTTTACCTATTTTGATTTTAGGGTGTAGGAGGGTAGAGGAGTAAGAGGCATTGAATCCAACACTGCTAGGCAAGTGCTCTACCACTGAGCTACATTCCCAGCCCTTCTTTTAGCTACTTTGAAATATACATTATTAATAACCTTAGTCACATAAAATTTATACTGATGTCCTAGACTGGTTTTTTTTTTTTTTAAAAGGTTGTGTTTAAAAATCGCATTGGAAAACTTTTGGCAAAAATACAATATCTATTAATGTTGAACACCCACCGTGAACTAACCACTGCACATTTAAATATTTGACACAAATGCTACATGTATACCAAAAGATATGTTCATAATGTTTATAGCAGTATCACAGTATCTAATAAATGGGTCTCTGAAACCCAGAGTCCAGGTAGAGTGAGATGGGAACAGTACAGTCACGCATTGGAATGTCACACTAAAATACGAACAAATGAATTGAAACAAGGTTCAACCTCACAAAGGCTAGGGAAAAAAAAAAAAGACGTAAAACCATACACACTGTGGGTTCTGTATAAGCTCATCAGTAGACAGAGCTCACAAGGCAAGCAGGCACAACGGCCATGACCAGACACAGGTAGGCCACCCTGATGCTAGCAGTGCTGTTCCGGCTACACGTTTTCCAAGGCTACATGTATCTATTCATGCTGCAAAACTCATCATGTAGGACTTGTGCACTTTACATTGTGTGACATTTTAAATAAATTTGCTTTAAAAATATTGACGAAAGGCCAGGAACAGTGGCACATGCCTGTCATCCCAGCAGCTTAGGAAGCTGAGGCAGGAGGATTACAAGTTCAAAGCCAGCCTCAACAACTTAGCAAGGCTCTAAGCAACCTAGCAATTAAAATTAAAAAGGGCTTGGGGTAAAGTACCTCTGGGTTCAATCCCCACTACCAAAAATAAATAAATAAATAAAATTAGAACAAAAGTATTTTTAAAGCATAAGACAAAACTGAGATGTCTTCAGACCAACAAAAACAGTGAATTCAACAATGACAGGGCCTGCTCTAAAGGAAATACTAAAAGGAGTTCCTCAGTGGGACAAATAGACCCAGAATTAGATACAGTAATCCAAGAAAAAGAGCAAATATAGTCAGCCCAAGTTCACATTAGTGGATTTGACCAATTGTGGATACAAAAACATTGTGCCTATACTAAACACACACACACTCCCACCCCATCACTATTCCTTGAACAATATAACTATTTACATAGCATATATGTTATACTGGGAATTATAAATCATACAGAGATGATTCAAACTATACAGAGATGTACACACAGGTTATATAAATATTTCACCATTTTACATATGAGACTTGAGCATTCGTGGATTTTGGTACTGGGGATAGTACTGGAACCAATCTCCTGCGGACATTGAGAAAGATGATGTTTTAGTAGTACTTCAAAAATAGTTTTGAAGTTGCAAATTTCCTGGAAGGACTGAGTTGACTTTTTGTAAAACAATCTAATGAATATTATATTGTGTTAAAATACTGTCTTTTAGCATTTAAAATATATGAACTGTTGGGCACGGTGGCTCACACCTATAAACCCAGGGGCTCAGGAGGCTGGAGCAGGAGGATCGCAAGTTCAAGCAACTTAGCGAGGTCCTAAGCAAACTTAGCAAGACCCTATTTCAAAATATTTTTAAAAAGGGGGGTACTGGGAATGTATCTCAGTGGTTAAGCACTCCTGGGTTTAATCCTCAATACCAAAATAAACAAACAAATTAATTAATTAAATATATTAACTAAAATACAGAGTTAATGTTCTCTAACGTCTTTGCATTACACAGAAAGTAATACAACAATTTATGTGAGATTTAATAAGTCAATAATGCATGTTGTAAGGCAACTACAAGAAAAAAAATGGAATATTACAATGAAGAAGAAAATTTTAATAATTTTTAAAAATATTCATAAAGAGAATGAGAAAATGTATACAGAGCAGGTGGGACAAATAGAAAACAAATAAGGGCAGATTTTTCTTAAAGCCAAATATTAGTAATTCAGCAGTGTTTACAGCAGTGCTTGAAACAGCTAAAAAATTCCAAACTATTCATAATGCACGTCAACAGCAGAATGGATACAACAATTCAGGTATTGTCATATAGTTGAATACTATGCAACAAATAATGTAAGTCATGAATGCAAAGTTGATTAAAAGAAGTCACACAGAGGGGCTGGGGAGATGTAGCTTAGTTGGTAGAGGGCTTGCCTCACATGTGTAAGGCCCTGAGTTCAACCCCAGCACTACACACACACACACACACAAAAAAAAAAAGCCAGACCAATTGGGAGTACTGCTTGGTGATGGAGTCCATGCCAAGCAGGCCAGGTCCTCGGTTCCATCCCCAGCACCAAACAAAAGAAAAAGATTTTCAAAAAGCAGACAAACGCACAATGTAAGATTCTGAATCAAGCAAATCCAATCTCTGGTGACAAAAACTAAGACAATGATTAGCTGAGCTGAGGGCTCTGGGTGACTGGTGTTGTCCTCTTTTTTGCTCTGATTTGGTCTGGTCTGGTCTGGTCCTGTTTTGTATGCTGAGTGTGGTTCTTACTGGGTTGGTATTTACATGGTTTATTACTAATGACTTGGGCACTTCCCTGTATTTATGTATTTATTTTTCAAAAAAATTGCAGGGAAAAAGCCCAAGAAGCCCAAGAAATAAGTTCTGAGTAAGAAATGTGAAAAAAAATGTTTTTTAGTTAGAAGTGGCCAATTATTTATCTTCAAATATATACAACATGCACACCAACAAAAAAAGTCTGTTAAGAGATCCTTATAGTACTTGGTTATCAGCCCACCACCTGCTCAACTAGATGATTCAAACTATACGATGAAATGCACTTGAACTGGTTAAAAATCTGGTGAGGAATTTGAATGAGAATAATGCCAGCAGCAAAACAAGCAAGGGGTCAGGGAACATCCTCCCTTCACACACTTGAGAACGCACAGGACGCCAGCCAGGGGGGCACTGGCTTGCGAGCAGTAAAGGCTGCATCAGGTGGCCCCAGTGGAGTCAAAGCAGGAAAAAGCAAACCCTGCCTGGCTGTGCCACCAAAGTAACCACACAGAATTAGCACTGGAGAAAATATTGTGATCTTTCCCAACTAACTTGCATCGCTTTATATGCTATGTATCAGTGTTTTTCACATTCCTAAAGTAAATATGATCCCAGCTATCAATCTGAAATACTCAGCCAACGCTGTGCCTGACCACACTGTTTTCGTCTCTTTTGTTTGTGTAAGATGTTCCATGAGCAGATTCGCACACCACAAGGAGTGTATTGTACCTACACATTGCACTTGAGAGCCCTAATGAAAGCACACATTTGCAAACAGGGAACCATTTCAAATGTGGCTGACTGGCTATCACTTAGATGGTTATGCTACTGTTTTAGGGACACCATCAGTCCAGTCTCCACAGCTGCTTGAAAGAGGGAGGCCAATGACCTTGAGATTTCCCAAACCATTTCTTGACCATTCGCACACCTCAGTCAATGAATGCTTGCCCACTACACTCAGGCAGCCTTCCCTGAGCGCCAGGAGTCTATTTCAACATCCCAGCAAAGGCTTCTCTGGCTTCAGCTCCCAGGCATTTCTCCCTCTGACACACACCCTGCTGTCACCCTCCCTACTCAGCCTTCTGTGGTATCCAGTAAATACCTGCTGAGCAAAGGAAAGGACAGTGGCTTCCGCAGAAGCAGAACACCAGCAAGAAACCCCAAACCTAGCAGTATGAGCACCAAAAGGAACGAAGCTAACACTGCAATTCTCCTACATTACAACAAAAACTAAACTAGAGCAGCAGCAAGCATAGCTGGGACTCAGCTTTTGGGGTCCACCTGTTCCCAGCCAAGGAACCACAGCTCCTTAGAGGTTCAGCCAATGCCAGGTGCTGGGCAGGAAATACACAACATGAGACTCAAAACACCCTGCAGTGCCAAAAAGCAAGGATGTGTGCCTCCAAAAAGGATGGCTGAAGGGTAAAAGGCCAGTGGCCACCCCAAAGGAGAGCCACAGTGGCAACAGCTAGAACTATCTGAGCAGCAAAAGAGTATAAGTGGATAATGACCAAAGTACAAAATATGTGGGAATCCAGACTGATGAAAATAGGTCACCGGATCAATAAGTAAATGGGGGAAGGGGACAATCTCACCTGGCCCTCTTTCTGAATGAGGCTGGACTTAGCATCCCATTTCTAAACAAGAGCACAGAAAAGGTGAAAACAATAACTTGGCAGAGAAACCCGGGAAAAAACTTGCTTAACTAAGTGTCAAGGTTAACATAACGTATGACGTTCCAGGCCCCAACACCACCTGAGAAGAGCCCTTCTCCTCTGGAATTATCTTCCAGCACCCCAGTCTAGACACTCCCAAATGGAGGGACACTTCACCAGGAAACTGTCACAGACCAAAACAGAACAAGCAGTACGACTAACTGCAGGACAGCATCCTGGGCAGGATTTCTACAGAGGAAAGAGGCAGAAAACTTGGGGGAACCCAAGGCACGTAAGGAGCTCAGGGAAACAGTAGTATACCACTGCTGGCCTTCATGCAGTTCTGACAGAGGTGCCTCAAGGATGTAAGATGCTAGCACCACAGGAAGTGGGTGAGGGGCACATGGAATTCTCTGAATTATCACTGTAACTTTTCTGTAAACTTAAAATTCTGTCCAAAATAAAATTGTTGTTGTTGTTGTTGTTGTTGACGTTGTTTTTTTGGGGGGGGACAGGTAACAAACTGTATTTCCCTCATCCTTTTAAATACTTGAAAGAGATCCTTTTCTTGTGTTCCACTTGGACGACAAGAAGCAAGTGGAACTACAGAGAGCCTCATGACGCCCCTAAGGAAAAGGGATGGGAACTGCTGCCTGCAGAACCTGTGACCTTACAGTTGAGCTCACCCAGGGCTCTCACCAACCAACACGTGACCCTTGGCAGATCAATGATTGCTCTCATTCAGTCAAAACTTATAGGGAGACTAATGCTTTCTTGACAGACCCCCAACTTATTGAAGCACCAACACCTGAATATAAATTCTTTGTTTCCCTTTGCATGAGACAGAAAAAAAGACAGAAATCATGTGCTCTTTCAGAATCTCTCCCCAAAGCGCACGTGATCACACAAGTGGAAGTATGTTGGAAGGTGACACTGAGAGTGACTTTGATCTTATCTGATCATGATTTAGTTTTGCAAATGAACTGGGAGGGGCCTGGGTAAATAAAGGGGCTTGAAGTTTAAGGTCTCATTTAACTTCATGGTAAATTTACCACTCTGTTTAGGTTTTATTTTCTCCTGTTCAATGACTACAACTTTTTATGTTTAAATAACCTATGAAAACTAGAACACTGCTTGCACATAGTAGAAACCCACTGAATATATGTTAGAGGGAATTAAACTGACAGATCTGAACATACCGTACAGAAGATGAGTCTTACCTATTCCTGTAACCGATCAGGCATTTACCAGCCCTTAATCTCACCATTAACCCCCAACACCTGCCCTGGACTCACACACATACCTCCTATATTCTTTTCATTTAATGGCCAGGATGTAATCACACAAGAAATAAAACAAGAGTGGACAAAAATGTTTTTAAACATGTTTTCATTACATCCACTTTCTCCACTAATATTTTCTCTTTAAAATCCAACGGGATATTATTCCAACACCATTCTCACCAATAAATTAGCAAGAACCTTGCTGAGAAGCTGACTGATCATATCCTCTTTTCAAATCCCAAACAAAGCCTGAATGTTCCCTACACCAAGAAACCATTCTCAAGGGATGTCTTTATTAGTGTGCACACAGCCTTCATTGTTCCTCCCAGGAAAACCTATTACTAACCTTAAGGATATTTAAAACCAAGATGTGACCATAATTTTTAAAATGTTCTTTACACAACCAAAACTAAAGGCATATTTAAAAAAGTGAAATAAATTTTTTAAATAAATGACTACTGTCGTTTAATGTGTTTAAGTCCTGAAGGCTGACAGCCCATGCATGATTCTAATTTCTAATATTATGCTATTAGTAAATCTTTGTGGCATTCCAGAAAAACAAATGTTTTAATCTTTTAAGATCTAGAATATTACCTCAATTTCATCAGTTACTACTTCCTAAACATACCAAAGTGAACTCTAAGTGCCAGTTAGGTTTCCTCGTGAGCACCCAGAACCCATATCCTTAGGTCCTTGACTGTCAGCATGTGAAAATGAAAACTTCATCACTCTGCACCTAAGAAACTCTCCCCACAATAAGGTCTGATGAGCACAACTGCTTGAACATTGGGGAATATAAGAATGTTACATAAACTACCTAAGAAGAATCATAAACCTCCTGATTCCAGGCAATCTAGCCTCCTGTCATCACAGAAACACTTCATAAAACACTGCTGGTTTTACAATCCTAGCTCACAATTTCCCTTTTCCTTATCTCCCTCAGTTTTATACCATACTGCATTTATGACGACCCAAGCGTGGCTCTGAGATATATCTGAATGCTAAATAAGATCACTTGTTCTTCCTTCCAGTGTGTCTCATTTCTATGCCTTGGACAATTTTCATCATTTTCTATTTCTCCTATAATGTACTCCTATTTGTTTTATCCAAGCTAAATGGGACTGTTCTGGGATGGATCTGCAGAGTCAGCCCTCAGTATCTGTGGGTTGCCACATAATGCTAAGTATCAAAAGTAATTTATAGAAGATGTGCTAAAGTCACATGCAAGCACCATGCCAGTCCAAGGATTTGGGTATTTGCAGGGGATCTGGAACCAAACTCCCTCGATGCTGAGGGAGGATCACTCTCTTTAAAGAACTGATCTAGGAGTGAAGCACAGTGGTTGAGCCCTTGCCTAGTATGCCTGAGGCCATATGTTGAATCTCCAGCACCACAAAAAAAAGTAAAACAGAACTAAAGTCAATTATTACTACATTAAGCCCCCAAACAAGGTGGTAAAGCTTATGAGGTTCTCTTTCTTCTGATGGGGCTAACTGGGATGATACCAGCGGCAGCAAGAAGCAATGCCACCATTCGTTCAGCTCAGCAAACTGAAAGGTGTGCTCACCTAAGGACTACCACCAGTATCCACTGCTACACTTGAACATACTCCTGGGCACATCTGTAACCTTCAACAGGGGATAATTTTGTCCTCAGGAAATAGTTGGCAATGTCTGTAGGCTTTTTATTGTCACAAATAGGGCTTACTGGCATCCAGTGGTAGAAACCCATGATGCTGCACAAGAGGCCTCCACAGAAAGAACTATTCAGCCAAAAATAACTATTCAGCTGAGAAACCCTTGCCTAGGGGTTGGGGGTGTAGCTCAGTGGTAGAGCACCTGCCTAGCATGGCAAAGCCATGGGTTCAACCCCTGGCACCAAAAAGAAAAATAGCCCTTAGACATGTGTTTCAATTCTGAGTAGAAATAAAAAACAGCTTAACTACAGGCACTGTTGTGGTATGAAAGGATCAGGGGATAGGGTAAAAAAGTGTCAGGCACTTTAGATATATTATTTCACTTAAACCTTTCCTGGATGGGGGAAAAGAAAAAAAAAGACATGTATTATGCTTTTATACAGAAGGCTGGACACAAGAGGGTTAAGGAACTTATTCAAGGTCATTCAGCTACAAAGGAAAGGAATCAAACCAAATCTGTCATTCGACAGTACTACAAAGAGTAGAGGTCAAAAAGACTTGGATTTAATTCAGAATTCCCAGTATGACTTTCAGCAAGTAGATGGACTCCCTAAGCCTCCATTTAGAAAATAACTCAAGGTATGACATTTGAAAATGTAAACAATGCTGATTATTAACCACATATAATCACACTAAATACAAGAGGAAAAATGCTTCTTACAATGGATGTTGTATAAATACAATTTTTCCTTAAAAATAGAACTTACACAAGTATGCCCAGTGCCAAATTACTCATCACTTCTAAGAATCATGATTAAATATTCAAAGACACTATGTCTTGCACAGTCATGCAGCCACTTGTAAATCCTGAGAAAATAAGTTAATATCAATAAGATTTTATAATGAACTTCCTAAACATTTTTAACAGGGCCTGAAATGCTCATGACTTCATCAACATTGATCAGGTTCTCTCCACAGCTGACAGCAGAGGTCACATGCAGAAGGAAGGGAGGAAGAGGACAGTTGCACACCCATGCCATTTCTGCTCACTATTCTCTCCGCAGTGCATTACACTGAGACTACATTAGGATGTCTAAAATCATGCATGTCATATAAGGAAAGTTCTAACTACAACAAAAAGAACCTGTCAGTCTTTGGCAGCTGGAGTACTCTCTTTGGAGTAAGTTCAGGAGACAGACTATTCAAAACCAGGGTTTTTCTCTCTGGAAAGCACCAAGGCTGCTTCTAAAAGCAGGCTGCTCACCACTTCTCCTAGAAAACAGCTAAGTACCAAGGCACAGCTTCACTATCCTTTCAAAAAGGTATCTTTTCATTCCATCTTAATACAGTAGTATTAATGCAGGTAGTATTTACAACTGAGTCCAAGTCCAGACACAACAGATGCATCAGATCCAGAAAATCTGAAATATAATCTCAAAAGAATCTTCAAAAAGGCTGGCTTTAAATAACACAATGTATGTGCGTGTGGATACATCGCATGGTACCTCAAAAATATGTGCAATTGGAGGACAAATCAGTTTAAAAAATTAGAAGCTGACTTTAAATAAATAAAAATGGGTTTAACACACACACACATACACAGAAAGAAATGTTCTGGTAGGACTAAAAGAATAACTATAATCTTGAATGTTTTTAATTTAGAAAAGGATTTTCACTGAATGCCATTTTTACAGACTAATTCTGAATTACATCTTTCACGTTAAGCATTTTGACATTTCCATCAACTTTCTCAAAGTCGAAGGTGGGTTGTTTTCCCATGTTTTAATAGACCTGCCTCTCAAAAAACGGAATTAGATAAAAACTGGCAGGAGAAACATACCGCCAACCTCCTTTTGGTCCCCAGTAGGTGCAGGTTGGTTGACACTAGACAATGGGTGACCAACCCGTTTCCCCTCTGCCCTCAACATTCAGTCAAGTCTTTACTGAGGAGCCTGTTTGTCATCTCGGCAAAACCCAACACCGGCAAACCACGTCCGCGGCTTCCAGGAGCCCTGCAGTCCTGAGTGTCTCTCCACACCGCAGCCTCCTCCCCGGCAGAGACCTCTGCGGCTCGGTAACCACCGCGCGCGGTCACCGAGGGCCGGTACGTGAGAACCGCCTTCTGCGCGGGGCCGCAGGGCGCGGGGCTCGGAGCTCCCCGCCGACAGGGCGAGCGGCCGCGGAGGGGAGGCCCCGCCGACCCGCAGCCCCCGGCGCAGGGCGCCCTCCCGCCCCCCCACCCGCCTGCCGCTCTCCGCCCTCCGCGCCCTCCGCCCGGCTCGCCCGCCGCCCTCGGCCCGGCTCGCCCGCCCTCGGCGCCCTCCGCCCGGCTCACCCGCGGCCGCCGGGCCCTCGTCTCCGGGCGCCAGCGTGACGGCGCCGTCCCTGCAGACGCGGACCTGCGCGGCCGAGCGCAAGCGGCGCGGGGCCCGGCGGGCGGCCCGCAGCGACCCGCAGCACTGGTAGCACACGGCCCACGCCTGCTCCTCGTTGATGGGCTGCCCGTACAGCCGCAGGATCTCCTCCAGGGTCAGCGCCTCCGGCGGGCCCGCCGCGGCCGCGGACTCGGCCGGGTCCTCGCCGCCAGCCGCCTGCGCCATCCGGCGGAGGGCGCCGCGCCGCTGCCGCGTCCGCTCAGCTCCGCGGAATCGTCCCCGCGCGCCTCCGCCCGAGCCGCGCCCCACCCGGCCGCGCGCGCCGCCCAGGCGCGGGACCCGAGGGCCGGGCGGCGTGGGCGAGCGAGGCGGCCGGCGCCGCGGCGGCTCCGAGAGGCCGGTCGGCCGCGCTGGCGTCCGCTTGCCCCGCCCGGCGTGCCCCGGAGCCTCGCGGGCGGGGACGCCGCCGGCGGAGGGCGTGCGCGGGGGCGCTGGCGCGGTTGGGGAGGGGCCGCGGCCCGAGCCCCGCGCGGCCGAGCTGAGGATGCGCGGCTGAGGGAGAGAGCGGAGCGCGCGGCGGGGCGGGCGGCAGGACGTGCGGAGGGGGCGGCGCGCCGGGGGCGTGGCGCTCAGCCCGGGGCTAACCGCGGAGGTGGGCACGGCCGGTGTTCCCCGCCTGCCGCCGCGCTGCCGGAGCAAGCCAGCCGGGAGGCCACCTTGCCGAGAAAGCAGGTAGTCGCTGTCACTGACGCGCCCCGGGAACAGGATTGCAGAAATTCTCCTCAGGAACCCGAGCCCGGCCTGCAGGGAATCCCCGCGGCCCGGGCCTCCCCCTCTCCTGACCATCCACTCCGTACTCTCCACGCACCCTGCTCTACTGGTTTTTAGATTTTTATTGTGCATCTCCCTTTCTCATCTTCGTTAAGGTCAAGGATCCTTTCTGATGTCCCTCCTTGACTCTTTCCAATCGCCTAGATCAAGGCCTGGGACGTGGCCGTCATTTGCAAACGACTATTTCAGTGTCCTTTCAGATCATCGGTAACATCAGAACAGCCCCCTCACTACGGTCATGTCTCCATAACCACACGCGTCATCACCCACCTAACCCAGTCTGTTCACAGGACAGGGAATGGACAGCACAGTGGCAAACTCAGCCCAAGGCAATTAGCCACAGAATGCAGGAAATTACTCCGGGGCCTCACGTAACCCGCTAAGCAAGCAATAAAAAGTAATTCTTAAGTAAAGAAATCGCCCATCGAGTGGCTGGGGTTGTGGCTCAACAGTAGAGCCTCCCCTGGCATGCGCCAGAACCCTGGGTTCGATCCTCAACACCATATAAAAATTAAACAAAATAAAAGGTATTGTGTACAACTAAAAAACAAGTATTTTTTTTTTTAAAGAAAGAAATCACCCGTTGGTAAATGAGTTACTTCTAAGGCTAGTCTTGTGTGAAATACCTCACAGAGTTGAAAACATCAACCAAGTAAAAAATTTATAGGAACTACCATTTTATGTGCAATATTAGAAACCTCATGCTAAACATTACATCTTGCAGAAAAAAAAATCACAGCTGCTTATTGTTAATGTCTAAGATGTCTAAGGGGTGGGGGCTCCTTAGGCACCTTATTATAATTTCACTTAAAGACATACATCTGGGCATGGTGGTGCACCTCCTGCTGAGGCAGGAGGATTGCAAGTTCAAGATAGGCCTCAGAAATTTAGGGAGGACCCAAGTAGCTTAGTGGAAACCCTGTCTCAAAATAAAAATAAAAAGGGATGGGGATGTGGTTCACTGGTTAAGTAGCCCTGGGTTCAATCCTCAGTTCAAAAATAGTAAAATAGATTTTTTTTAAAGGTAGCACCACTTAATTATGGGTTCATAATCTCCTTTGTAAAAATGCAGTATTTATATGTGAACACACCCTCATAGGCAAAGAGCTTTGATTCCTTGTAAGACTATGATTTAAATCATGCTCAAACATTCTCAAATTTTGCTATATTGAAAGTTTAGATTCTATAAGGATTTTGTAAATACATTGGGGCTTAAAATAGATTGAACAATAGAGTGACATGGTCTATTTTTGTGGACAGCACCACCATCTTCTGGCTTTGTAGGATATTGCTGCCCCACTGCATTTGGATAACTATAGCCAAAAACACTTGTGTCCTTGCTTTACTCCCAAGAAATAACTGAAATGAATTAATCAGCTGAGCAATCCAGGAGCTTGCTACTAAGTATCAGGCATGAGTAGTAAATAAATATCCACCTAAAGGTAACAATGAGGGAAAGGAGGAGTAGAAATGAAAAATCCAAATTTAATGTTAAGCTTGATCTTTAAAAGGTGTCTTCTTAAAAACAAATTTGTAACACTAAGATTTTTTTTCCTTTCCTAAGGGATAATTTTAAAAATATTTTGGAAGGGAAAAACATAATGGCACTGAGTCACAGGGGTATGTATACAATGGAAAGACGTATGTGTATATGCATGTACGCCCACTTGTGCATGTGCCCTGTGCAAATTCATGGCTATACCACATTTAAAGTAAATCTTTTGCCTTTGTGACCTTGTATGTCATTAAATTGAGGCAAGATGAGAGCTAGAATGTTGCTTGATGTTCCATTTCTACACAGAAGGAAAATCTTCATCAGTGATTTTATTTTATATAGGCTGAATATTTGACATTTTCTGTACAAAGGCAGCATAATTCTTTTATATGATTTTCAGTACCCTTTGAAAGCCCCACCTATCCATCATCACAAGAGTCTTCAAAAGTGACTGCTGGCCCCTGAAAGGCTACCAGAGGTTGATACATTATCAGTGGAGTTCAAGGTATCCTGTGGAATTAGTTAGCACTTTTCCTCTTTTTCACTTTCAGTTGAATTTAAAAGATTCAAATACTTTTGTGTTCAGTATATTTGGCCCAATTTGACATTTGTCATTTACTTTTTTTTTTTTTTTAGTTGTCAGTGGACCTTTATTTATTTTAATATGGTGCTGAGAATCCAACCCAGGGCCTCACACATGCCAGGGTTTACCACTGAGCCACAACTCCATCCCCTGTCATTGATTTCTTTTTTTATTATTATTATTTTAGTTGTAGACAGACACAACGACTTTATTTTTGCGTGGTGCTGAGGATTGAACCCAGTGCCTAACACATGCTAGGCAAATGAACCCTGGGCTTCCAGCATGCTAGTGCTCTACCACTGAGCTAAGTCGCAACCCTGATATCATGGTCATTCTATGACTTCAACTTCTAAAAATTGTACTATGTGGTTGAAATGTCTGGGCAATTCAAATCAACATCTAAATGTCTTTTTCAGTGTTGAGAGATCTGTGAAAAACGACGGCATATTGCTCCAAAAATGATTTGTTTTCATTGCTTTTGTTGTGTTTATTAAAAATGGAATCCTTGACACTTTTTCTTACATTACTTATCATTTTTGCAGAATAAATGTACTTCATGCTTCACATTCCGGATGTGCTGGCTGAGCTGCTGAGTCTTTCAGAGAGCACGGCCTTCAGGGAGCACACCTGTCTGTGCAGCCCAAGCTTATCCCAGACACTTCCAGGCAATTGCTCCTAAGAGGCACATTCACCTAGAAAAGTGCACCAAAAAGGGAAAAAAAAAAAAAATAGGACAGCATATTTTTTCAATGTTGCAACCTAAATTTTCATTCCTCGTCATTATAATACCTTATAAATTTCTAGTGATTTTTTTTTATACTTTCAAAGTGCTTTCTTTAGTGATACAACTTGTAGGGTCAGATATTATTATCCCTGTGTTATAGGTGAGAAAATACAGTCAACAGGAAAAAAATAGAGGACTAGTAAATGAAAAAGATGGGAATGGAATCCAGGCCTCTTGACCAGCTCAGTTCTCTCTGCCACTTGCAAAGATCAACAAAAAGTGCTGACACTTATTTCTCATTATACCAAGGCTAAGAACATAAAAGACAGATGCCTTAAAATTTGTGTATACCAATATGACTAGATTTTTGTTGTTGTTATTTGTTTTGTTTTTTGATACTGGAGACTGAAACAGGGGGTGGGGGGGCACTTTACCACTGAACTACATCCCCAGCCCTTTTAATTTTTTATATTGAAGCAGGGTCTGGTCTCACTATGTTGCTTAGGGCCTCATTAAGTTCCGAGGCTGGTCTCCAGCTTGTAATCCTGTCTCAGCCTCCTGAGCTGGATTATAGGAGTGCACCACTGCACCTGGCTAAACTTTTGGTATTTTAAAATAACTTTAACTGAAATCCTGCAATGATGTCATCCTCCCTTGATGGGGTTTTTCACTGGCATGAAAGTGTCCCTGTAGCAGTCTTCTCTGAAGTCATCCTCTTCAGCAGTATCTACTAATTTCATCCCCATCAAAGGACTGTAAATTATCACTCCACAGGCAGGCCCAATTCCATGAACAATCCTAAAGTACAATTTGAAACTGATCTCTTGTAATTAAGTTGAATAGTAATCAATGATCTTTAAAATCAGCATGCAAACCAGCATGTGACCTTATCCCCACAACTAAAAGTACATAGACCCAATAAGAACACAACAAAATTGGCTTCTTCTGGTCTCTTGTAAAGAATTAACTTTTCCTTTCTTATGGAAAATATATTTATCTGGAAAGTATCTAGAAAATATTCCAGTAGTGCTTTTAAGTAATATCCTAAACCAATGTTTTCTACATTTTCATTCTATAAAATCTAATATATTTATAATTTACCTAATCTATCCCAAAGGGAGGTGTACCTTTTGATAAAAATTGAGGGAAAGTAGAGAAATAAGGTAAAACATAAACAGAATATGAGTACATTCATGAAGACTGGAAAAGAGTAAGCCAAGCAATTGCTTTCACCTTCTTAATGGTGAAACAATTATTTTAAAACCAATATGATATTCTGAGTATGATGTAAGTAGAATTATTAGCTTCAATTAATTAGAAAGATTCAATCTGGGGAAGTTCACATGGATCCAAATTTTAGGCCAAATTACTATTTTAATGCAGATAGGATTTGGAGTCTACAAAGGTAAAATGACTTAACCTAAGTTTCTGTTAGTTCCAGAGGCTATTCAAATATACTCCCTATAACAAAATTTCTAGACCCTCCTATTTTAGCCATATTACCTAATTCCCATCAGATCTAAAAAGTGAGGACAAGCAGTACCTTACTCTTTTTTGAGGTGGACCTCATTAAGATGCCCAGGCTGGTCTTGAACTTGTGATCCTTTCCCCTCAGCTTCCCAAGAAGTTGGGACTACAAGCCCATGCCACTACACCCAGATATAAGTAATATCTTATATGAGTCATATAAAATACAAAAATACCCTTTTTTCATATCAAGAGTTTGGTGTTTGACAATAATTGCTCTAAAATGGAGAATCTCGACAAGTTTAAGAAACCAGAGTTCGGAGTTATGTAAATTAAACAAATCCATTTTTTGACTGAAATTAGCAAAATGAAATATTTTTTTTCAAACCTCCACTATTTAATTTGCCAATTCGCCTGCGTGTGGTACCAGAAAGACCTTTCTTGTTTAAAACTGATGTCTTTTTTCCCTACATACAGAGGTCTGGAGCTGTGCTTGGCTCTTGTGTTCTCCTTTGACCCTGAGAGGCTTCTTTCTCTTCCAAGGTCAGCATGTAACAAACATAAAATATGGCTTCCCTTTAATTCAATTAAATAAGCAATGGTTAAAGCACATTCTAGCTAGCCTCACCTTGGTGTTTTTTATGGAAGGGTTAAATGGGTTTCTGTTCTTTTTTAAGTTGTTTTTCCCGAACTGCTCTGGAAGTCCTGTGTCCTTGGGGTCTCTTCTCAGTAAAGGGTCATTAATAGAGCTATACTACACATGCTCATTCCTCAGGTGCAGTGGCATACCAAGCAGCTCAGGAGGATCGAGTTCAAAGCCAGCCTCATCAACTTAGTGAGTCCCTGCGCAAGTCCACAAGACCCTGTTCTCTAAATAAAGGGCTCCAGATGTGACTCAGTGGTTAAGTACCCCTGGATTCAATCCCTGGTACCAAAAAAAAAAAAAAAAAAAAGTTTACTTAAAATACTCTTATACCTTTAGGTTGAACTCTGGGGAATCATTTTTGTGGAAGGCTTAAATGGGTTTCTGTTCTTTTTTAAGTTTTTTCCCCTGAACTGTTCTGTGAACTGGAAGTCCTGTGTCCTTGGGGTCTTTTCTCATTACGGATTTCATTATCAGTGATTTTTCTTCTAACATCACTTTTTTGTTTTCTTTTTTGGTACTGGAGATTGAACTTAGGGATGCTTTTACCATTGAGATAGCCTTTTCTATTTTTAATTTTGAACAGGGTCCCACTGCATCACTAAGACTGGCCTTGAACTTCAGATCCTTCTGCCTCAGCCCTTTGAGATGCTTGGGTTACAGGTGTACACCACCGCACAAAGCTTAAGCAGACTTTCTTATGCTATTATTTTTAATAGCATTAAAATGATTCCCTTGCGAGATTTGGTTAATAGTCATTCTTCAACTGTTGTGCTGTCAAAAATTTGCATGGTCATTTTCAGGGATGACTAAATTGTATTCTTTTTCATTTTAACAGACAATTTTTAATTTATGTTGTGGGGTTATCAATCTTGGGCCAACTTTCCTTAGCTAAAGCAAGGCACTGAAGTAATGGCAACAGAGTAAGTTTTCCAACCACAGTAGAATGAAAAGTATAAATCAATAGCAGGGGGAAAACTGGGTAAACTTACACATACATGTAAACGACACACTCCTAAATAGCTGACAGATTGTAGAAATCAAAAGGGAAGTCAGAAAATAACTTAAGATGAATGGAAATGAAGAACACTATAACAAAACTTATGGAACACATCTAAATCATGCTTAGAGGAAAATTTACATGTGTAAATATCTAAAGAAAGAAGATATCAAACCAATAACCTAACCTTACACTAAAAAAAGGAAGTAATAAGTCAGAATGGAAATTAATTAAATAGGGAATAGAAAAACAAACATTAATGGAAACTCAAAGCTGGTTCTTCAAAAGATTAACATGATTGTTATTATGTCCTTAGCTAGACTGAACAAGGGGCTGGGAGAGAAGAGGACTCAGGCTGATGCCATGGTACACACCCACCACCCATAATCCTGGAGACTCGGGAAGCTGAGCCAGGTGTTTGCAAATTCTAGGCCATCTGGGCAATTTAGCGAGACCCTGAGCAACTTCGCAAAACTGTCTCAAAAATTAACTAAAAAAAAAAAAAGACTGGGGATGTAGTTCAGTGTTGAAGTACCACTGGGTTCAATCCACAGTACTAATTAAAAAAAAAAAAAAAAAAAAACCCTAAAAAGAAGATTCCAATTGCTAGAGTCAGAACTAAAGAGGGGACATTACCATTAACACTATAGAAATAAAAAGGATTATGAACAATTGTACACCAAAATTAGATAACTTAGATAAAACGGACAAATTCCTAAATACCATAATCTAGATAGACTATAACAAGTGAATAGATTAATAATAATAAAAAAAAACTACCTGCAAAGTAAAACCCAGACCCAGAGGGTTTCTAAGTTCTACCAAAGTTAAGAATCAATACTATTTTTAAACTCTTTCAAAAGGGAAGAGGTAAACAATACTTCCAAACCCATTTTCTGAAGCTGTAATTTATTTAGACAAAGACAACACAAGTAAACTACAAACCAAAATCTCATGTATACACAGAAATTCTCAACAAAATACTAGCAAACCAAACACAGCAAAATACAGGTGTTAGATATCATATTTCACCATGACGAAGTATGGTTTATCCCAGAAGTTGGTTTTACATTTAAGAATCAAGGAGCTGGGGCTGGGGCTCAGTGGTAGAACACTTGCCTGGCATATGTGAGGCACTGGGTTCGATCCTCAGCACCACATAAAAATGTTTTCATTAACAAAAAAAAAAAAAAAAAGAGGTGTTAAGGGCTGTGATTGTAGCTCAGTGGTAGAGCACTTGTCTAGCAAATGTGAGGTACTGGGTTTGATTCTTAGCACCACATAAAAATAGTTATGTGTATATCTACAACTTTAAAAAAAGTTGAAAAAAAAAAGGGGGTGTTAAAGGGAACTTTCTCAACCTGATAAAAGCCATCAATAAACAACACAGGGGCTGGGGTCATCGCTCAGAGATAGAGAGGCTAGCCAAGCATGCGTGAGGCACTGGGTTTGTTCCTCAGCACCACATTAGGTAAAATAAAGACACTGTGTCCACCTAACTAAAAAATAAATATTTTTTTTAGAAGTACAGTTAACATAACAGTGAAATAAAAGATGCTTTCCCCAAGACGAGGAAAAAGATGTCTGCTCTTCTGCTTCCATCTATCATTGTGCTAGGAGAACAATCAGGCAAACAAATAAATAAAATAAATAAAAGAGATCTGCCTTGGAAAGTAAAACTATCTCTTTTGTAGATGATATGACAGTGTGTAAAGACAATGCTAAAGAATCCATTAAAAAATTTTTAGAATAAATAAGTTCATTAGGTTGCAGGATATATAATCAATATACAAAAATCAACTGTGTTTTTATATACTTTTAGTGAACAATCTGAAATTAAAACAATGCCAGGATTGGAGACGTAGCTTAGTGACAGAGCACTTGCTTAGCATGCACAAGGCTCTGGCCACAAAACTACAAAAAAGAAAAAATAAATAAAAGTTCCATTTATAATACCATCAAAAGGGGAAAAATAGGAATAATATTCTCATTGTTGAAGAAAGATCTGAATAAATGTAAAATCACTCCATGTCCACGAATCAAAAGATCAAAAGGCCTAACTTGGTTATGATGGAATTATTCCCCAACATAATCCACAAATCGAAGGCAGTCCTTTCTGCCTTTTTCTAGTAATTGACATTGTTTCTAAAATTAATATGAAACTGCAAGGGACCCAGAATAGCCAAAACAATCTTGAAAAAGAACAAAGTTGGGGGAACCATACTTTGCAATTTCAGAACCTACAAAAGCAACAGTAATCAAAACGTGTGGTACTAGGTATAGAATTGAAAGTCTAGAAATAAACCTGTATGTCAATGGTCAAATAATTTTTTTTTTTTTTTTTTGTACAGGTGATTGAACTCAGGGGCACTCAACCACTGAGTCACATCCTCAGCCCTAATTTGCATTTTATTTAGAGACAGGGTCTCACTGAGTTACTTAGTGCCTCACTGTTATTGAGGCTGGCTTTGAACTTGCAATCCTCCTGCCTCAGCTTCCCAAGTCACTGGGATTACAGGCGTATGCCACCACGTCCGGCTCAAATAATTTTTAATGAGGGTGACGATTGAACAGGGAGAGAGAAAAGAGTCTCAAAAAATAGTGCTGTTAGAATTGGGTATGCTTATGCAAAAGAATGAAGGTGGATCCTTATCTCAAACCATATTCAAAATTAACTGAAAACTTGTTTGCCTAATTGTGTGAAGACCTAAGTATGAGAGTTAATACTACAAAGGTCTAAAAAGAAAACAGGTAAATCTTCACAGCCTTGTATTGGGGAATGGATTCTTAGGACACCAAAACTATGAATCACAAACATACTGGAATTCATCAAAATTAAAAACTTTTGTACTTCAAAGGACAGCATCACAAAAATGAAGAGCTAATCCACAGATGGGGAAAAAACATTTATAAATCACTTGTTTATTAATAAGCGACTTCTACCTACCTCATATTAAGAACTCTTTCAATTCAATAATAACCCAAACATTTATAGGAGCATTATTCATAACAGCCAAAAGGTAAAAATAACCAGATACCAACTGACAAAAGGACAAACATATATGGCATATCCACACAATAGAAGAGTTGTCACTCAAAAAAAGGAATGAAGCAGCATGATACAAGCTCCAAGCTGGGTGCACCTTAAAAACATTATACCAAGTAAAAGATGCCAGTCCCAAAAGACAATTTATTATTTCATTTCATTCATGTGCAAGTTCACAATAGGGAGATCTATAGAGAGTAAATTAGTGCTTAGTGTTGGGAGTTAAAAGGGATGTGGAGATAGGGGACTGAGTTAAAAAGTCAAGGGCTGCTTTTAGAGGTGACGAAATATGTTCTAAAATGAGTGATGACTGCAATCTCACTGTCTTACAAACCACTGAATATACACTTTAAATTAATCGTATGGCTTGCAAATAAATCTCAGTGAAGGGGTCAAAAATATAAGAATTGGTAACAAATATTTTTGCTTATATTCAAATTAAATAATTTGTAATTTCTGATGCTCATCTCCTCATTTTGGGCCTACCATTCTATCATCATATATTTTAGCAAAGAAAATATGCAAGTAACAATTGGTTAGTTTTACCTAATTTGTAAATGAATTTCAGAATTCTTTCAGAATACAAACTAAATATGACTGAGATAGTTTGTGGATGCACATTAGTGAGCACTGCGCTTCAGTATTCAGTCATTGATTCAATCTCTCAAGTATTCGAACAGCAGAATTCACATCCTTCTTAACCTGCCACACCACAAGTAACTTCAGGCACCCTGTCTCCTGTCGTGGGGCCTCAGCTTTCCAAAGTCAACCTCTCTAAAAAGTAATTCTGGTCCCACTGGTGACTTCACACACAACATATTATAAATTTTGTTATGTCACATATAGGTGCCATAGACATAAATGCCTTTTGTATTTCTACCTTTGGGATAGAAACCCTAAAACCAGAAAGTTGGAATGGTGGCCCGAGGGGCAAGCAGCATTTTATTTTTTAGAAGTTAGTAGCTGTCTATGAACATTTTTTTAAACTACAATAAATGGTGAGTTAGCTATAACAATGCCACCTCTACATAGAGAAAAGCACACCTGAGGTTGGGGGTGCGGCTCAGTGGTGGAGCACTTGCCTAGCAATGCGTTGAGGCCTGGGGTCCATCCCCAGCCACAAAACAAAAACACAACATACATTTGTACAGTGAGTTACAGAAAAAGTAGTAAACATTAAAAAGTCAGAACTGGAATTCTAGACCTGATTTGCTACTAGAGAGAGATATCTCTAGGCAGAGAATTTAATTCTCTGGATTTCCATATAATTAATCTATAAATTCAGTTGTCTGGAAGCCCTATTATTCAAATCCAAAATTCCATATTGTAGTTCATTAAATATCCAATCACATTTTAAAATAGAGAACATACATATAAAAGCAGTTAAAACTCAGTTTTGGTCAAATGTCAAAAACAAAAACTCTAAACAGTTAACTTTCAAAAACACTAGAAAACATGGAATTTAGATTACAAATCTAAATTCAATAGAATCAGATAAATCTTTCATTTCATGTAAACACAACATTTGAACTGCTGCCAATTAATAGCTCCCTTCCCTTTTCTTCTAAAAACCCATGACTATTTTAACACTTTTATTACATAATTAGTTCTAAATCCAATTATAAGCCAAATGAAAATTCAAAGACCAAATCTCAGAAGAAAATTTTGAACAACATTCAATACCAATATTTAAATACATTAATGATTATAAGTGAGTTGTGCTTTAACTATATCATGGTAAAAACAATATGATGTGGCTCTTCAAATTAGGATGACATCTAGTTTCTTTGGCTATTTTAAGATTTTATACAGCCTTTAACCTAAAAATTTCTCAAATATAGACTTCTGGAAAGTATTTACTTTCACTGTTACAAAGATTAAGTCCATGTTAAAAACAGATCATCCAACTCCTATACTATACATAAGTAGAAAGTATGAAACCATTATATTGCAGATCATATTTAAAGATGTATACATAAATACTAGAAAAAATTCTGAAGGCACTTGGAGTTTTCCATAAATTAGAACTGGATTTAGGTAAGTTTTATTCAACAGGTTCATGCTTGAGAATGAAAAATGAAGTTATGGGGCTTCTCATATTTTTCTACTAAGTAAACATATATATAAATACATAGAGGACTATGTCAATATCCATATTGTCAAAAAGAACACATTACACGTTATACAAAAAATTTTAATAAACAACCTTATAACAGCTAAATATACAAAGGTAAATTTAATTCTTAAGAAAAATTATTAGTAAGAGAATCCTAGTAATAAATGTACTGAAGTCATTAGACTATCTTCAAAGAAAAATATAAATTAATGCCAGACTCTTATTAAAGTGCATAAAAAGCAAATTTATTTTAGAATTTATACCAAAAGCATTCAAAACACGTGTTATCATGGTACAGGAAGGCAGGAAACCCAGACTAACATCACTACAGCCTTGATCACTTGATGATAAAATAGCCCATAAAGTCTGCCTCTTCTTTTCTTTCTTTGGTACTGGAGATTGAACCCAGAGGTGCTGAACTACTGAGCCACATCCCCAGCCCTTTTTATCTTTTGTTCTGAGACAGGGTCTTAGTAAGTAGTACTTACTAAATAATCACAAAGTTGCTTAGGACCTTGCTAAATTGCTGAAGTTGGCCTCGAAATTGCAGTCTTCCTATCCCAGCCTCCCAAGTGGCTGGGATTACAGGTGTGTGCCACTACACACAGCATATATATAGACTGTGTCTCTTATTATGTGCTTTATAGTTTATCTCAAAAATTAAAAATTATGAGTAATTTTCTCTGTTGATAGCTTTATGTGTAATTGTGGCAACTAATAAAAATGTCTTAATTCTTATTTCACTAATTTCTTAAATATCATCTCACAAGAAATATCTGATTACCATTTTCAATAAAAAGTGATAATAGGATAGTAATAGTTCCAGACTTTTAAAACAAGTTAAATCATAAATATTCACTACACATAAAAATAAAGAAAAAAAGTAAATTTTAAGATATCTTTATTTAAAAAAAAATCGTGTATTTTGCAATAGTTAATGACAAATAGAATTAATAACTTGGATAGACAACTGATATACATTTACTTTAAGAAGACCACTGGATAAAGCAACTGAATTAAGAACTTTACGAAGGGTTGGGATATATAGCTCAGTGGTAAAATGCTTGCCTAGCATGTGCAGGGTCCTAGGTTCAATCCCCAGCACTGCTAAAAGCAAAAACAAAAACAAAAAAAAACTTTGTACAGAGATGCTAAAAGGACAGTCAAACCTATCACTTATATCATATAGCCTTTTATAGAAAGTTGAACTGCTTTTTAAAAAATTTTTTATACCTTTATTCATTTATATGTGGTGCTGAGGATCAAACCCAGTGCCTCACATATGCTAGGCAAGCGCTCTACCACTGAGCCACAGCCCTAGCCCTGCTAGAGTCTTTTTAATGCTTACTTTTGCTCACATAAAACCTGTTCAATTTTTAAAAATAGGAGCATGGATTCACTCATTTATTACTTATTTTCAGTGGCCTCACACAATGATTCTCTCACTTAGGTTATTCACACATACACTGATGTTTTTATCACAATGAAAAGAAGTAGTCTCAGAAGATGGAATCCATTAAGAGGTTAGAAATAAATCTTCTGACCACTAAAAACAGTAACAGTGATAGAATGCCATTGTTAATTATAGAAAATAATCTGTATTGGGGCTCGGGATGTGGCTCAAGTGGTAGCTTGCTCGCCTGGCATGCGTGAGGCACTGGATTCGATTCTCAGCACCACGTAAAAATAAGGTAAAGATATTGTGTCCACCTAAAACTAAAAAATAAACATTAAAAAAAAAAATAGATCTGTATCATAATACAGGGGTGCAAGAGAAAACATTTTTTAAATACCCAATACACTTCCGTAACAATAAATATTTATAAATTACTGAAGTACTTTCATATGAGCTCTGTTATTAATATTCATGCTTTTGTGGAATTACTGATTTCCTACTCTGAAGAAGTCTTTCCAAAAATTTCTGGGAAGTCTCAAATATCCCCAGCATCATGGGTAAACCACAAAAGTGGTAATTCACCAAAATGTATTTTTATATATGCAATTAATAAGTCTTGTGAGGTTAATTCCTCCTAATATATTTAAAATAATTTCATTCACCTCTGAAAAATAATAATCACTTTGATTTTACTATAGTCCAAACCCTTAGATATATACCTCTATGATAATTATTAGTGTAAAGAAAACCGAGTAAATTTTATATTCATATTTAAACTACTGAATACCTGTAAACAAAGTAGCATTTATTAAAATAGAATATACACTTAATTTATATTAAATCCAACTAAGATTTTTACAAGTTTTTCATCCTTAGACTTGAAATACACAAATCATGATTTTTTAAAACATTATCAGTCAGGTCTATACAAAATTGAAATAAGACATCCAAAGCAGATTATGATAATAATAATAATAAAAAAAAAAAAAACCTTCAAACAGCTAGTAATATATAATGTGTAAAATTTCAGTAAAACACAGGTATAATTCTTATGGAAATGCTAGTCCTATAATACAGAGCGATATTTACAAGCAAACATGATCCAAACAGCACATGCAGATTCGGGGTAAGTGAACACTCGGACACGAACTGCCAGTCGCACCTGGTCTCCACGGCAACAGATTATTTCTTCACAAAAAGGGGATCTATGTTAGAAAGAAAATTTACTCAATTAAGAAGTGACACAGGCTTTACTTTCTTATTTCCAACTAAGTCAGTATTTAATTATATAATAAGTATCTTAATATTTGATAAATCCTATCTCTGCTCAATAATTTTGGTTGGGCTATTCAAATTATGGACTATTTCCCCATAGTCTATACACTAGTCAAGATCAGAGATCCTCAATCAAAATCACTGAGGAAATTACCCCCGACTATTTAGGGCTACGTCAGACCTAACAAAATGTGTGGCAAGAAGGTCATTGTAAAAGCTCCCCAGATGCTTGTGTTGTGCTGTCACTCCTAATAACTACCAGACTAACTGGTTTCTAAGATTTCTAGGCAAAAAAAATTTTATAAATCCATAAATGCCACCTTACCGAAGACAGGTGGCAAATGCACGCCTTGCATTTCTATACACAAAATGTATAGGGAACCCTTTAAATGTGTGACCATCAGGTACCGCCCTCCTTATGGCATCCTGAAATTCTTCGTTGCCTGCAGATATACTTGTGGTGCGCTCAAATTCATAAGAAGCCAACGCTGGTGATAAAAGATAAGAAAGCTGGTCTTCCCAAACAGTCGTGAGGCCAAGATCCTATATATTCAAGAGGAAAAGAAAAAGTGAAGTGCATTAATATTATAAAAACCAACAAACAAAAATGTCAATTATTTTAATGGATGCCAAGAAAAGATTTTTTAAAGCTGCCATAGTTTTTAAAACTTCCTATTAATTATCCCAAGGATAAAGAGAGATAAAAAGAAGACAACTAAAGGTTATCAGGTTTTAATCCTTAAATAACGGAAAGACATTCAATACAATGATGTTCATGAAGGTTTTATGTCCTACACTTTTTTGTGTGGGGTACCAGGGATTGAACTCAAGGGCACTCGACCACTGAGCCACATCCCTAGCCCTATTTTTATTTTAGTAGAGACAGGGTCTCACTGAGTTGCACAGAGCCTCACTAAGTCACTGACGCTAGCTATGAATTCAGGATCCTCCTGCCTCTGCCTCCTGAGCCACTGGGACTACAGGCAACTGACCGCACCTGGCTATATCCTCTATTTTTAAAACATCTACTACAAGTGGCCACCTGGAATAGTCCTAGTATGAAGACAAGTAGTGTCAATGAATTTGGAGACCATATTTATTTAAATTTAAAGAGTTTATAAGACTGAATCTGCCTAATTAGAATAAGTCATACTCCATGTATGTATAGTATGTCAAAATATACTCCACTGTCTCAGACATCTAAAAAGAACAACAAAGACTGAATCTGCATCAACTCACCTGCAGTGGGTGGGAGGGACAAATTAATGATACATGTAATTAAACTAAGTATCTACTGAGCACTTACTCTCCCAAAAGCTTTGAGTTTTATACTACAACAGAAAAAAAAGAACCAGCTAGGGGTCCTTACAGAGCTTAGAGCGTATATTTCCATGGAATAATAAAGGCAATTATGGTTTCCTTTATACATAACATGTGCATTAAAGAAACCTACATTTACAAACAAACTTTTCAGGCGGCTGGGGTTGTGGCTCAGTGGTGGAGCACTTGCCTAGTTTGTGTAAAGCCCTGGGTTCCATTCTCAGCACCACATATAAATAAATAAAATAAAGGTCTATTGGCAACTGAAAAAAAAATTAAAAAATAAAACTTTTCAAACTTCTAAATCTTTTGATTACCATAATGTAATGTATCTTTATCAATTTCTAACTTCACATTCAAGATTTCTGCTCATCACAAAGGTTCATAATCAACTACATTTTGCCTGTGGCAAAATGGGAATCTCACTTGCTAGTTTACAGGTACCATTACAGACAATGATTGACACTGGCATCTATTTTGCCTAGATGGGTAGATGTAAAATGATACCCTCGCCCAGCAGCTCAGGAGGCTGAGGCAGGAGGATCGTGAGTTCAAGGCTAGCCTCAGCAACTTAGCCAGGTCCTAAGCAATTTAGTGAAACCCTGTCTAAATAAAAGTTAAAAAGAACTGGGGATGTGACTTAGTGGTTAAATGCCCCTAGGTTCAATCCTCAGTACCAAAAAAGAAAAGTACAAAACAGTTCAATACATGAACAAATGAAAAAGGTATAAACCTACAACTATTTTGGCATTAATTACCTTTCTGTGTTCTGACACTAGGAGCCTCAGCTGCATTTCTATTTCATTACTTGTGACGGATGCATCAATTGTGGATGCACACAGAGGTGGAAAGGGAGGAAGGGATGTTGTTGCTCCTGGGGCACACACAGATTTAATTGCTTCTTCACTCATGGGTTTCCATTTGGATTCATCATTCAAATCAAATATACAGGTTTCTACTGCATCAGAGGGTTGACAATTTCCAAGGAACATCTGATGATTGAAAACACAGCCAATCGTTCGATATGGGTACAATGGTTTGGCCTGTTCGGCAAGCGGAGGCTCATCAGGATTAATAGGTTTGTGAATATACCTAAAAAAAAATTAATTTATAAATTTACATAATGAGAATTTAAAAATTACAGGCAGTATCTGAGGAAAAAAATAGTCTAACACAAGACCATAACTCCTTCCAGAACTAGAATTTAATACTTGTTTTTCCTTTATATACTTCCACAATCTGATTACTCTAAATTAACTACAAAGAACATCTTACAATATAGAAACCAAATTGTATTCACCTAACAATATGATATATTCTATGTCTATTGTCAATATCAAAAAAGTTTCTCTCAGATAATACAATTAAAATAATTTAGCAACATATTAGCAGGCATGAAATGATTATTGATGCAGGAGAAAGAAGACCCAAGGAAATGAGAAGGCAATCCAGGGATGTGTCTTTAAAACATTCACTATTTAAAGACGAGATGAAGGAAAACTGAGAAGAACATCCAGAATGAAAGAATGAAAACTGATAGGCAGTGATAGTGATAGCCATTGAAGCTAAGGAGAGAATGTTCCAAGATAGAGGGAGTGTTCCAACTTCTTTTTAAAACCAAGACAGGCTAATGAACTGGAAAAAAAAAAAAGTCCAATGGACTTACCAACATGGAGTTGGTGTCCACATCCAATTTTCAAAAGAATTCATGATTTACAACTTGAACTTATTTTCAGATTTAGGTATGATTGTCAGAAAAAAAGTGTGCCAATTACACATAGCTAAAAGTTACTATGATTTAGTTTTTACTAGTATAATGTCGGTAAAGACTTCTTTTCAGGGGCACAGACTTTCATATTCATTTTTTTTTTTTTAGTTATATATGGACACAATATCTTTATTTTATATTTATGTGGTGCTAAGGATCGAACCCAGTGCCTCACGCATGTTACGCAAGTGCTCTATCTCTGAGCTACAATCCCAGCCCATACTGAAGTAATTTTTTATAGTCTCCAAAAATATTCTAATAACTAAAATTATAAATGTGTACCTTCAATACATCAATATGAACAAAAACCCTGTTTTAAAAAAATTTTTAAGGCTGGGGATGTAGTTCAGAGGTACAGTGCTTGTCTAATGTGCTGAGGCCCTGGGTTTGATGCCAAACGCTACAAAAATCAACTAATTAAAATACTGACACCTTCATTTTAAAATCCCTACAAACTGAGATGACTCACCTGTGTCCAGTTAAACTCTCCCAAAAAGTGATGGTTCCATCAGTTCCACAAGTCATAACCCATGCATGAGGTACTGCTTTTGCCTTAGTCCCTACACAGACAAAGGCTTCTAACCCATATCCAAGAAGAAGGCTGCACAGAAGGTTAGCATGATCTTCACAGTCACCCTACAGGATAGAATGAATTCAAATCAACTACTTATTCCCTTTTCAAAAATATTTTTTAGTTGTAGTTCGACACAATACATTTTATTTATTTTTAAGTGGTGCTGAGGTTTGAACCCAGGGCTTTCATGTGCTAGGCGAGCACTCTACCGCTCAACCCCAGCCCAAGTACTCCCAGCCCAAGTACTTATTTCTTTATATTGTCACCTCACTTGATATTTATATGCAATATTAAAATCAAAATTTATCAAAATTTTTCAATTTTAATCACTAGACCAGTATTAAAATGAGAGAATGGGGGAAAACATACTAATTCTGGAAGGAAATTATTTTACATAATTAGTGTTCATGGAATGGGGAAAATGGCTCAGTGATACAATGCTTGCCTAGCTAGGATCCCCAGGGCCACAAAATTAATTAATTTAAAAAAATTAAGTTCTCACAGATATGATGTACACTTTAATAGGCAGCACTTAAGATTCAAAAGTTTATGAAGAACTCATACAATGTAGGAAGAAAGTCGGGAAGATTTTAATACATGAATGAATAGCTAAAGGACACGAATAAGCAAGCTAACAAATCATATAGCAAAAATAGTAAATAAATGGAACACACACCAATGATTTGTAGCATCTTTATATAATTTCAAGGAAATATATAGGAAAATTTGATTGGGAGAAAACACAAAAATGACAACAATGCCTATTATTAGTGTAGATTATACATCATTCTCCCCGTTTTCCAAATTCTCTTTGCTACATTTCACAATTTAAAAAAAATTATGAAGACTGCACACCGAAAATATCTAATATGTTCTGAGAAAAACTCTATAAAAATAATATGACTACATTATGTAAAGATATGTATTTATATATGGAATACTACAGGTAACACACAAAAGTGAAAATAACTTTTTGTTGCTGTAGTACTGGAGATGAAACCCAGGACCATGGGCATGCTAGGCAAGTGCTCTACCAATAAGCTACATCCCCAGCCCTGAAAATAACTATTGAGTTGAATGCTAAAATGAAGAAGGCCTCCTTTCCCCTCAAAATTTTAAATTAGTGGCTCTGCATTGTTTGTTTTGCGGTGATGGGGATGGAACCCAGGGCTTATGCATTCTAGGCAAGTACTATTTTATAGTTAGTAAATTGACTTTACACAATTTTTTAGACCCATACTTTCTATCCTGAGGTTTGGTAAAAAAACAAAATTCACACACACAGAAAAAAAAAAAAAAAATCAATGCAAAAATTTATTCATAATATCAAAAAGCTAGAAGCACAAGTTGGCCAAAAGAAACAGTTCCTACAATGGAGAAATAGGTAGATTTTATATATTGACTCAAGAAAATGTGAAATAACCATTAGAAGTTGGAAATCACAAAAAAATACCAATATATGAAAAAAATGTTCATAGCATAATGTTAAATTATAAAGCAAGATAGTTTCATTTCTACTTATGGAAATTTATAATTGTGGAAAAAGTAATATCTACTAAAAAAAAAAACCCAAAATATGAAGAAATTGTAAGTTTGGAAAAGAATTATGGGTTTCTGAAGTTTCACCTTTACTATTGTAAGGCTTGTTTGTAAAAGATTACTCTAATTTTCAAGCTTCTCCTTTTTAAGATATACTTTCTCTTTAAAAATAAAACAGTCAAGGGATGGGGTTGTGGCTCAGAGATAGATCTCTCGCCTACCATGCATGAGGCACTGGGTTCAATCCTCAGCACTACATAAAAATAAAATAAAGATATGGTGTCCACGTATAACTAAAAAATAAATATTTAAAATAAATAAATAAATGAATAAATAAATAAAACAGTCAAAGCTGGCTTGGTAGTATATGCCCTAATCCCAGTAGCTCAGGAGACTTGAGGCAGAGGATCCCAAGTTCAAAGCCTCAGCAACTTAGCAAGGCCCTGAGCAACTCAGCAAGACCCTATCTCAAAAACAAAGGCAGGGTGGGGTTGGGTTGGGGATATGGCTCAGTGGTTAAGCACCTCTGAGTTCAATCCCTGGTACCAAAATAAAAATACTCAGAAGAGTGATTATTTGCTTTACAAAATAATTATAGACACAACTGTAAATATATTATTCCTATTATATTTGAAAATTTTTAAAAGTCCATAAATATATAACATTTGGGAACTAGACCTTGGAAACAAATCTAACTTTTTTTGCTAAGTAAAATTAAATGTTTTTTTAACTGTCTTTAAGACACAGTCTTAGCCAAGACTGGTGGCACATGCCTGTAATCCCAAGAACTTGCCAGGCTGAGGCAAGAGGATCCCAAATTAGAGACCAGCTTCAGCAACTTGGCGAGATCTTGTCTCAAAAAATGAAAAAGACTAAAAGGCAGAGCACCTCCTGCTTCAATCCCAGACTACAAAACAACAAATGAAAAACCCCACATAATTTCTCTGTCATATCAACATCATCCAAATGTTTCTTCCACAGTTTGAGTTTATTTAGACTACTATACTATTTATACAACCTCAGAATAAGCAAAATTATTTCCAAACAATAATAGATGAAGGTAAGTTCTCTTTTTTCCTGTTTCAAAACAATTAAATGTTATAGTGTTATTTGTTCATTATATTATCATCATTTTTAGAATTCAGACGACTAGGGAACATCCCATGATATATTTAATTTATCAAAATTGAGTCATTAAAAAAATTTAACATTAACAAATTTATTCTACATGTCTTTAATACTGTGTTTAAAACTAAACAAAAATACCATGTAATCCAAGTTTTTTTTTTCCCATATTCATTTTGTACTGCCATTTTCCCTTTAAAAATATGCAATATTACCCGAGCAAAAGTTAACCCAAGAATTGTACCAGCAGACCATAGTTCTGGTCACAGTGCTTTCTCAAATTCACTCTATAGCTTGGTTTCTGACTACTACTTAACATGTCCCTACCTTGTAGAAATCACCATAAGTTACATAAGAAACTGTGAGAAAACAAAGACGTTAAGTGTTTACGTATTGAGACACTTAAAATGTTTATGGCAAATGGCGAGAACAAGATTTTCTTATTCAAACTGACAGTACGTACATTTTTTCTAAGGTCATTCTTTTACAAGTGTACTGTAAGTCCAGAATAACTATGATGTACTTGCTACTTAATTCTACTATGCGTGTATGATACCTTGTTTCTACAGAGAAAGGCCAGCAGAGTGCACCATTGTTCCTGTTTACCTCCTCCTCCAATAATAGGAGCTCGTTCATAACCAAGGACATTAACGAATCTTGCTGCCTGCCGTGGAGTATCCAGAAGCCGGCCAGCTCGAAGTGGTTTAATGTAGGAACAGACGGGTCTATTTACTCCATTTTCATCCTGGAAGAAAAGGATGAAAACATCATCTATAATGACAGATTGTCATCCCCCAATTTTAACATCTTTTGTTTTTTTTTAATACATGAGTATGAGCTAAAATAACTCTGGATGTCATTTACTGTTAATCATAAATCCAGCACTATGCTGCTAAGCACTATTCATATAATCTCTTTTAATTCTCATCTATATTATTTTCATTTCATATTTAAAAAAACAGAAGGTACAACTATCACACAACAGAGTCAGGATTCAAACCCTAAACTGTCCGACTCTAAAGCCTAAGACAGCCAGGAGTGGTGGCACACACCTATAATCCCATGGGCTCAGGAGGTTGAGGCAGGATGACCACAAGTTCAAAGCCAGCCTCAGCAATTTAGTAAGGCCCTGAGCATCTTAGCAAGACCCCCATCTCAAAATGAAGAGTAAATCAGGGTGGGGATGTGGCTCAAAAGTTAAGTGCCCCTGGGGTTTAACCCCTAGTACCTACCACCACCATCAAAAGCAAAGCCTATAACAATAAGAATTGATCTGAAAAAACAGTGGGCAGACAGGTACAGGAGGGATAGAGGGTCTAAGCTAAAGTACTATTTATATTACCAAACAATTTAATAGGTATCCTAACAAACAACAATTCTGATTGGCTGCTTATTTCTAATTTGTTTTTATTATAGCATCCCACTTCAGAGATCCAGAAAAATAGCCATTTGTTAACCAAGTCAACCGAAAGCACAATTTTAAAAAACATTTTAGGAAAATGTCTTTCATTCTAGCTCTTAATACTTGTGGTTAATAACTATTATTGTGTATAGCAGTCTTTAGAGACTGACGGGAGATTACATCACCAAGCACACACATTCCTTAACTTCACAGTTATGCCGCAGCATGAGAAAGGGCCAACAGCTGGTCAGGGTCTAGAGACCCCACACCCTTGACCAAGGCAGGGATCCTCAGGAGACAAAACCCAACTCAGCCAACAGGAACACTACCTGCTCCAACCATCAGAACTGCTGATCTCTCTACATCACAAAGACATCATTTCTCCAGAATAATCCTCACTCAGCAAGGAAAGAAACCTTACTTATCACTTATATTTGATCATTATACACACCTGACCATAAATTGTAACACAATCCAGAGTAAAACAACTTATTATTTTCACTCGTTCTGGTAGTTCTCAACTCTGATTGCCACCAAATTCTAAAACAAAATCATGATTCTAATTAGGGGGAAAGTGGAAAACTATTATTTGATTTTCTTTTACATTAATTCAGCATTACTAATTTGTGTAGTATAATATTAAGTCCTGAAATCACAAGCAGAACATTAAAAGGATATCCTCAAGCAATTATAATATTTTCTTAAAAAATTATTAGCCCTAAGTTTCAATTTCTATAACTTATTTTAAAATTTCTTGCACTAAAAATTTCAAAAGGTGTCATTAAATGAATTGTTGCCCAACTAGTGAGGGAGGAAAAGAACAAAGGATTACCAAGTATATAATGACCCTGATAGGTCCATAGATCTTTGGTTAGAATGAAGGTAATGAACCCAGTTATGTGTGGGAAGTCCTATTCTTACATAGGCACTAATGACAAGAAAAGGTTGAGTACCTAAACAACAAATTTATCTGCCATCAAGAGTAGCATCTTGGAATACAAGATATATCATCATGTTTCATTATAATAATATTTAATATATTATCTATATATCCCCATATTATTTAAGTCTTGAAAATTTCAATATTTCAACTTCTCAATCTGCACAATAAGTTTTTCCCATTTTTAAATTTATTGATTTTAAAAAATTTAATACATAAGAATTGCACACATCTATACATATCTCATTTACTATTTTAAAATTTTTTATAGTTGTAGATGAACAGCATGCCTTTATTTTATTTATTTTTTTTAATGTGGTGCTGAGGATCGAACCCAGTGCCTCACACGTGCAAGCCAAGCACTCTGTCACTGAACTATAGCCCCAGCCCTCATTTACTACTTTTGTGGTGAAAACATTCAAAATCCTTTCTTCTAGCTTTCAAAAATTTACAGTACATATTATCTGTAGTCAATCTACTGTGCAATAGAACACCAGAACTTTATTCTAAATTTTAATTAACTAAAATTAAATGAAATTTCAGTTTTAGTTGCATTAGCCACATTCTGAGTTCTCAACACATGGCTGGTAGATCCCATAGCAGACGTAGAACATTGCCATCTCTGCAGAAAGTGCTACTGCATAGTACTACTGGAAATTTATTTCCTCTTGGGCCTGGAAGGAGCAAATTCTTTTTCAGACCATGTATAATTTTCTGGATTAAAACTATGGTTTTAAGTGGGGCAGGTGGTAAATGTCTGTAATCCCTATCACTTGAGAGGCTGAGGCAGGAGGATTTCAAGTCTGAAGCCAGCCTCAGCAACTTTGCAAGACCCTATGCAATTCAGTGATAGCTCAGTAGTTAAGTGCCACTGGGTTCAACCAAAACAAAAACAACAACAAAACAACTAAAAGAGAATAGAATCATGGCATTTGCAGGTAAATGGATGAAGCTGGAGAATATAACGCTAAGTGAAGTTAGCCACTCCCAAAAAACCAAATGCCAAATGTTTTCTGATATAAGGAGGCTGATTCATAATGGGGTAAAGGGGAGATAGGGCAAAGGGGAAAGAGGGGAAGGGAGGGAGCATGGGGATAAAAAAGATGATAGATTGAGATGGACATCATTACCCTAAGTACATGTACAAAGACATGAATGGTGTGAATGTACTTTGTGTATAAATAGAGATATGAAAAATTGTGCTCTATATGTAATGTGAATTGTAATACATTCTGCTGTCATATATAACAAATTAGAATAAAAAAGTAAAAATAAATAAATAAAACAAAACAAAACAATATGCAAATTAATATAGACTCTGCCAGGACCAAGTTGCCATTTGATCTTAAAAAATTCCAATCCCTTGATTTCCTTAGCTGCACACCAACCTCCTGTTCCTTGTTCCCCGCCCCAACCCGTGCTGGGGATCAATCCCAGGGCTACCTGTTACCTACTACTATACTATTGCTGAGCCACATCCCTAGCCCATTCCTCCTTTCTCTGTGATATATCATTTATCTGATCCACTTCTTGAGTCCTCTCTGGTCTCAGATTCCACATCAGTGAAAATCTGCAATTTGACTAGAAAACAGGAAGATAAGTCATATTTTGATTGTGGTTTCTCCATGCCCTTGTGCTGATTCAGCACTACCTTGCCTACCCGGTCACTGAAAGCATTGACAAAATGCCTCTGTAAAGTCTGAAGCCATTTCCCTCATTCCCACCACTAGACAACCAGGGACTCTCATTCCCAAGCTTCCCATCTAGAAACTAAACCATTTTTCATTTGTCCCAACATCTAGGGAGAACAGGGTAAAGCTAGGATCTAAGAAATATAATTCAAAGCAATATTACATTATAATTATACAGAAGCATTTATATAAGGTTAAACATACGTGAAAGATTTGAATGTCTCCTCAAAAGTTACAAAAAGTACAGGATCTCACTATATGCTTTATACTGACTTGTTAAAAAGAAAATGGGGGTTAGGGTTGTGGCTCAGTGGTAGAGCACTTGCCTAGCAAGTGTGAGGCACTGGGTTCGATTCTCAGCACCACATATAAACAAATAAATAAATATAGGTCCATCAATAACTAGTAAAAATTTTAAAAAAGAGAGGGGGCGGGGGAATGGGCTTAAGATTTGGGAAAACAGAGGCAGAGATCTATACAGATAGTCCCAGGCTTAGGATGATTTGACTTAACAATTTTTCAACTTTAGATAGTGTGAAGCTATGTGCATTCGGTAGAAACCATATTTCATTTTCAATTTTGAGCTCCAGACTAGGAATATGCAGTATGATACCATCTCTCATACAAGGCAGCCACAGCTCTCAATCAGCCACATGACTACTGACACTCTACTGTGTTGCTAAGCTGTGATGCACAGTATGTTAGATGTATTAAATTTTCAACTTCTGATGGCTTTATTTTATCAGGATGTAATCCCAATTGTAAGCCAAGAAGCATTTGTTGTTGGAATTCTGCAGCTGAACATCAGTAGTCACTAAGTTACAGATCTTGATTATACAGAATTATTGCATGTGACTTTAAAAAAAAAAAAAAAAACCCTAACAAAAATAATTTATGTCCAGAGCCTCTGTTCTGCACACAAGAGCTGCACTTATAGAAATCCATTCATGATACTTAGAAGTTAATTATCTAACTTCTAAGTATCATGAATGGGTTTATTCCAGGTTAAATAAAACAGATTTTCATCTACTTAAAAATTAAATAAATTCAGAAAGGGTTTTAAGAGCCTAATAAAAAATTGAAAGCAAAATAAAACAAAGATTGTGTTATGCCACTCACCTACCCAATAAAAGAGATTTACAAAGTCAGCATTGCATTTTAGAAAAGCAAATTAAATAAATTTATATATACAATACTAACTACCATATGTACAAAAGAAACTTTTCTGATATATAATTTACAAACCTGTGCAAAAATTTTCACTAGCCGTGAGTTGTGTGAGGGTCGAATTTGCAAATATTCTCTCCACCACTGCTTGGCATACACAAGAAATAATCGCTCTTTCTCTGCAGTTTTCTGACGTTCCAAAGCAAGCTTAAAATTTAAAAGAAAAATATTTTTTTTTTTCAATTTCTACTCCATCTCCTTGATTACCACAATACATATCTATTTCCCATTACCATATTTGCAAGAGCCTGCATACTTCCTTGTTTCTATGACTAGCCATATTATTTGGTCTCCACAACATAGTCAAGTGATCTTTTTTTCTTCCAAGACAGAAAATTGTAAACAATAAATCATATTGTCACTTTCTTGTTTAAAACACTTCAGTAATTTTCTAACACACTCTAGAGTACTTGCATGGGCTTCCAAACTCTGGTATCCACCTCATTTTCTTCTCTTGCCCCATCCACAAGGGGCCCTTGATTCTGTTCAGGGACTTCTGCTTTAAGCTACTGTTCCCCCTGCCTGGAATGTTCTGGCCTGGTATGCTGCTCTTGCCATCTGGACCTTTTTCCCTCTCCTAATCACTTGACCTAAATCAGACTCCTAGTATCCACTCTACTGCACACTTCACCCCATGAAACTTTTCCACCTAACACCTTCTACTATCTGGTACTTTGTTTATGGACTCATTTTTACTGTTGGTCTTCTCACCAGAATCTAGGCTCCAAAAACAAGCTGTCTGCCTTGTGTACTGCTGCATCTTCAGCATCTAGAAAAGTGTCTGGCCCTTTTTAATATCTGTTTAAGATCAATAAATATTTCTGACTAGAAAATTTTAATATAATCTTAAAGAGAAGTCTGGGAAAGTTAGAAAAAATATATGAAATAAGAAAATAAACTTAGGCTACAGTCATCAAAAAACAAACATAAGAGCAAAAACATTAGAAATGTTTATAAAACAATGTTAAACACTAGAGCTGTTGGGACTGGGGATATAGCTCAGTGGTAGAAGTCTATACGGCCTGAGGTCGTGCACGTAGGCAAACGCATGCAAACACCAAACCCATTTATTTGTCAACATAATAAACAAAAGAAAAAAGTAAAACCCAAGTGTTTACTTCCTTATGTATCATATAAACTTACAAAAAACATAATTAAAACTCATACATAATGTATGTATATATACACATTTCTATTCATTTACAAGTAACATCAGGTCACTTCCTACTAAGTGTTATGTAATATATAATTCAGATGCCAGATTAAAGGGAGATGAGAGTTCAGAACTAAGAAGCTGTTTCAGGAAAGCAGAGTAGGACACTGTTTACCTGGGGGAGAGGGGTTAGCACTGTAAAACTACGAAAGCAAAAATATAACAAACCCCAAAAAGCTCAGTGATAGAGCACTTGCCTAGCATGTACAAGGCTTTGGGTTTGATCCCCAGCATTGCAAAAAATAATAGTAAAAATAAAAATCCACACCCCCCCAAGCCAAAAAAAGATAAATAAAACTAAGTCACCAGAACACTATAAATAGAACAATACAAAGGGGCATGACTGAATAAAAGCACAATTTCAGGACCAAAGTATGCAGTCCAGGAGAAATCATGCCAAAAGGCGGCAGATGATCATAACCTGCAAAGTAAGGACAGGGTGGCACACCCCCCTGAAGGGGTGGAGAAACCTACTAATCTCAAGACCTAAGAAGAAAGCAGCAGAGATCTGAGATCTGAAAGGGTTTTAAGAGCCTAATAAAAAATTGAAAGCAAAATAAAACAAAGATTGTGTTATGCCACTCACCTACTCAATAAAAGAGATTTACAAAGTCAGCATTGCCATTTTATAAAAGAGATCTGACAGCAGAGTTAGGGAAGAATGCCTCTTCAAACTTTCCAGAAGCAAGTGCTGAGTACAGAGCAAAAACTGCATGACACCAATCTCTCAATAAAAGTCTACAAAATGAACAAACCACACCCACTGAGGCTACTCCTTTATGTCGTTTCAAACATCCATTACATTTCCCAAAATATACCACAGATTTCCCTAGAAAGCAATCTTTGTCATTTTCTTTCTCAATTCTTTTACTAACCTTTGAGTACTAATTTAAAAATGCATGGCAATTTCCAAAAAGGGAGTACTTTCTAGGATCAACAGGTAAATATACTACAATAAAAACAAATATACCAGGAGAAACTAGGAATTACCTGTGTGTTCACCACTTCTTGAGATAATGTCTGATTGAGTGGTGGATACATTTCAAGTTTTATATTTAAAATTCCCACAGAAACTTTTGATTCTGTGCCTATAAAGATAAATAAAGATTTAGAACTTCACAAGTTTCAATACTATGTGTAGTCAATCAAAGTGTAACCAAAATAACTTAGCTTGGTGTTTTCCACTTAAATGGAATAAATATTCAATTTAAATATTAATATTCACATAAAAAATGAACTTTTTTTTAACACAAAAATGTTTACATTTTAAGATTTTTCTGATCTAATGAATTCAGGATTCTTAATTTTTTATCTTTATTAAATGCATTTTACCAACCAGACTTACATTAAATATAAAGTCAATGCAATACCTCATTCTGTCTCCATGAAAAAAAAAAAAAAAAAGAATTTTTTGTGTGTCATAAAGAAATTCTCATTTATCCTTTCTTATTATCACATCACATAGGAATACAAATTTTCAATCCATGTCTAGATGTAAAGAATTAGAAAACAAATGTACTTCATAACCAAAGTATTTAATATTGCTTCAGGAAATCAATATGCTTGTTTCCAGGTCATTACTATGATTATCATGTTAGGCCTATTTTTGAAGACAAATAACTGGGAATTTTTATTTTAATAAATTTCCTACGTAAAAAACACATTTTTTCTTCTACTTTTTATTTAATGAAATATATATTCTAGGTCTGGTTTAAAATCCAAATCATTACTAAAGCTATGCTGTCCACTGGTCAGATTTAACTCTGTGAAGAAGTGTCAATATGAAATTCCATTCTATGTCAGGCAAAAAACATTGGTAGGTTTTAGATTTTTGGTTTTTCCATTTTATTAGCAAAAATAATGTTACATAACAGGCATCATGCAAGATTCCAAGGAATAAGACAGGCATGAACTTTGCCCTGAAGGACAACAACTATTCATTAATAATATAATTAATTTAATACTGAGCAAGTAGTTATTACCTCCTTCCAAGTCTCACTAGTCCACTGTAAAATGCTGAGAAAAAAATCTACTCCATATATTTTTTTTAATATTTACTTTTTAGTTGTAGTTGGACACAATACCTTTATTTATTTATTTATTTTTCATGTGGTGCTGAGGATTGAACCCAGGGCCTCACACGTGCTAGGCCAGCACTCTACCACTGAGCCACAATCCCAGCCCTACTCCATATTCTTTAGGAGTCACTGGTACTGACTAGATGCACTGTATTCCAGGATATGCTAAAGAGGAATAAGCTTTTTGCACATGTATATTTGTGCATGCCAAAAATCTTATGTTTCTTTATAGTCTCATACTTATTTAAGCAAATGAAAATAAATTAAAAACCTTCCAAATTTCTATATTCGTTTTCCAGAAAAACATTTTTCTTAAGACAAGGCCAGCCTCATCAGTGCTATACTGGTATTGTTTGTCAAAAAGTTCCCAAAGATCACAACTGGAACGCTAATGAAATTCCATTTAAGCCAACATAATGGCACACATCTGTAATCCCTGTGGCTCAAGAGGCTAAAGCAAGAGGATTCCAAGTTGGAGACCACCTCCTCAGCAACTTCACAAGGCCCTAGGCAACTCAGTGAGACTCTTGTCTCTAAATAAAAAAAAATATTTTAAAAAGGGCTGGGGATGTAGCTTAGTGTTTAGGCACCCCTAGGTTAAATCCCAAGTACAAAAAAAAGAAAAAAGAAAGAAACTCTACAGGCTTCCTTCCCTCTTGGCTTATAAGGAAGGCATCTTTGAAATAGAGGTATAAATGTTTTTACCAACTGTGCCTATAAAAAGGTAAGAGTGACACCATACCTACACCCATAAGCTCCACAGTCAGATTGGTTACTCCATTTTCTGAACCCAAAACTGATCGCCATTCCAGAAAATAGGATGCTACTAAGGTGGTCTCACCAAATATGTCAGTTTTGATTAGCACCATATGAATTGGATCACTTATTGATAACATTGTTGTTGAATCAGCCATTCTAGTTCCATCGCCTAGCAACATAAATCAGAAAAAAAAAAAATCAAGTTACATATTCATTTAGGCCAATATAAAAGAAAACTTACTGAAAATTATACTAAACTAATACAAAACCAAATAGAATAACTTTGTATGTCTTGGAAAACATGCCAAAGGCTGGGAATAAAAATAGTTTTATCACTAGCTTCTGAGAGGATGGCAGAATTGTGATGAGTCATTTAGTTACTTAATACATAGTCAGTTCTTTCTAACCCATAAACAATGAGTTTGTTCTTTATTTATATGCTAATATGATAAAATGCCATTAAATAACATCATTTTCAAACTACCTTTACCCTTCTTCAAAAAAAATTTTTTTTTAAATTATCTTCACAGCAAGAATCTTACTCTTTTTTGGGGGGTACTGGAGATTGAACCCAGGGGCACTTTACCAATGAGCTGTATCCCCAGTCCCTTTATTATTTTGAGACAGAATCTAGATAAGTTGCTGAGACTGGCTTTGAATCTGCAATCTTTCACATCAGCCTTCGAGTCTATGATTATAGGCATGCACCACTGTGCTGAGCTACCTTGCTCTTCAACCTCCTGATATACCACTGTATTATCTACAGAAAACTCAAAGATGTAAAGCCTTGGATCTAGCAATTTATCTCATTAACTGCCTTATTAAGTAACATTGTTCATACGGAAAAACAATTTATGAATGCATTATCAATCTTAAAATCTAAACTTATGAAAACATAATTCTATAACTTTGCTTATTTTATAAATACAAACAACCAAAGTGTATAAAATGCCTTTATAGGCCATGCATGGTGGCACACACATGTAATCCCAGCAGCTCAGGAGGTTGAGGGAGGAGGGCCCCAAGTTCAAAGCCAGCGTCTGCAATTTAATGGGGCCCTAAGCAACTTAGGAACACCCTGTCTCAAATATAAAAAAGGGCTGGAGATGATCCCCATTACCCACCCTCCCCTCAAAAAACAACAAAAACAGCAATATGAGAAGAGAGAGATTCATCCGTTAAAAAAATCTCTCCTTACGAAGTGTGGTGGCGCATGCCTGTAATCCCAGCATCTCAGGAGGCAGAGGCAGGAGGATCACAAATTTAAAGCCAGCCTCAGTAATTTAATGAGACCCTGTCTCTAAGTAAAAATATTAAAAAAGGCCTAGGGATGTGGCTCAGTGGTTGAACCCTCCTGGGTTCAATCCCCAGCACAGAAACAAATAAAAAAACTTATAGGGAAAGTTATAGTTTTCTGCAATAAAACCTGACAAAGATTTATTCAATTGAATGTATTTCCCATCCTTACCTAAGCTTTCTCTGTGTACTTCAAGTAAAAAGCCATCATGAAAATCAGGTTCACAGGCACATGGAACAGGTTTAGAACGAAAACGTTGGTTCCGATAATGTAAACATAAAGTAAAAGTTGAACAAACTTGTCCAGGTAAAGGCTCAGGTTCTTGAAGATGTTCCAAGAAAGCTTTTCCACCCAAAACCTGAAGGTAAAGATACCTCCGTGTTGGATCAATATTAGCTGTAAAGTGTAGCAATATATATGAGGAAACTGCCAAATAACTTAGACTGTGATCAAGACATAAGGAAACAATAACTTGACTGAAATAAAACCAAAGACTAAAAAAGAGAGCAACAAATTTACTATGGAGCAGATGATTTGCACTCTGGGACGAAAAGATACATAATACATATCCTTTTCTGAGTTTATATCCTGGCTACTTTCTCCCAGCTGGAAAGGAGTTAACAGTCAAGATTTTCTGTACTTTGCTTTTTTAGTTGCTTATACAACATTCCTCACCCCATAAACCAACTCAGACAGTTATCAACTTAGCAAGTGTTTTGTCAATTATATTACTGTTAGAAAAGCAAAGTTGTACTGTTTTTATAAAATCATACTAAAACACAAGAAACTAGAGTTTCTTGTTTCATGTCCTGTTTCATGTGCTACATATGATACACTACATACAAAATGAAATCCAAGTTTAGACAAACTAACCATCAAATTTTGTTTCATTTTTTAAAAAAATATTTTTATTTGCTTTTCTGTCTTTTAAAATATTTTTTTAGTTGTAAATGGACACAATATCTTTATTTATTTATTTTTTTAAAAAAATTTTTATATTTATTTTTCAGTTTTTGGCGGACACACCATCATTATTTGTATGTGGTGCTGAGGATCGAACCTGGGCCGCACGCATGCCAGGCGAGCTCGCTACTGCTTGAGCCATATCCCCAGCCCCAATCTTTATTTATTTTTATATGGTGCTGAGGATCAAACCCAGTGCCTCACACATGGGAGGCGGGCATTCTACCACTGAGCTACACCCCCAGCCATAAGGGTTTCACTTTGAAAAATAAATACTGATTTTTTTTTCTATCAAACACTGTAGTAATATTAAAAAATATATACATACTTTTTTTTAACGTTGATTGTTTATCAAAACCAACAGGTTGTTTTGGAGAGGAAGGAAGTTCTTGATCAACATTTTCCTAAAAAGGCAGAGAAAAAAAATCAAAACAAATTAGAAAACAAAAATCATAGGTAAGAACATGCCAAGCATTGAAATCAAAAACAGTTAGGATAATAACCTTTCAAAAATAAAATAAAATAAACCGCTTTATTTTCCTAGCATAATGAAAATAAATACCTATAAATATCTCATAAAAGACAGCAAAACTGGTTATTCCTAAAGTCTAAATTGTCTTACCATTCACAGAATGTGACAAAACAAATCCTTAACACCTTACACAAGGTTAAACTTTCTCTAAACCTTATATAACACTGGCTTAAGATTCCACCATGAACTGGTTTTAATATGACATTCATATAGCAGTAGCTTTTACTAGGTCAATTTTTTAATAAATGGGTTCCATAAGCCTCAAAAACCAAAAAAGGATGCAGTATGAACAGACTTAATTCCCTGATGTATTATGAAATTCATTCTATTTTTACATTATATTACCCAGGTATTGAGGTCACAATTTCTCATTACTGTCTCATTTTCAAAAGAGGGCTTACTTAATAATATACCAAGAAGCCTATCACTCAGTTTTGACCTATATGTGTGAAAAGATTTGAGAGCTCTTATTGAGTCAAGTATTTTCTTAAAAAAATTCCTAAGTGTATTTTCTTTAAAATAGTTTAACCTAAAATGTTATAAAACAATCCTAGAAAGCATGTGTAGTTCGGATTACTGATCTAAAAGAATACAAAATTCTGCTATGCACAGAAAGAAATATGGTAACTCAAATTTCACTGATATAAAATACTATTTGCCATACTGAACGCTGAAACAAGGCTATTAGTAGACACAATGACCTTAAAGTGACTTCACTCAATCAGGAGAGGCACCCAATACAGACCGAAGTGTTATGCACGATCAATACATTGTCAAATTTTCCCCCTAAAATTTAACTCACGGTAACAAAATTAAGTTCTTTCATCACATCATCAATGATTCCTCGACGTCTAAGGGCTTTTATCAAATCTTCGGTCGACAAATGTTGCTGATCCGGTGCCAATTCTTCCCGTATGGTCTCAGCAAGGATTTCTCTTATTCTGCCATGGACATCCATCTACGCAGAAAATTCGAATTGTAACTCACATCATCACAAAGCAGTTAAAACTTGCTTCTCGGGTTTGCGGCTTCCAAAACTATCAGTAAACGTACGGCTCTGACCGCAACTGAACGAGAAAAGGAGACTTCCGTTCCCCTCCGCCACCTCCCGAGGGCCGGCGTCCCGGGTTCGCCCCGCAGCCCTGCACCCGGAGGCCCGCAGACCGGCAAGGCACCCGTGCCCGCCGCCCGGTCGGAGACGCAGCACCAGAGCCGATCCAGGGCTGACCCAGACCGACTCAGACCGACCCAGGACAGGGCGAGGGTCGCCAGACGCCGGCCCAGGCTCGGCCCGCGAGCGCAGGGCCACGAAGGCCATCCTCCGGAGCTGGGAAGGCGCGGGAAATGCGAGAGGACCTGCCCCAGGCCGGTCCGCGCCGGGGTCGGAGGGCGCCCCGGGGTCCCCCCGCCTGGACCCACCCGGCCGCCCCGCCGCCTCGGCACCTTGCTCAGCTGCTGGTGGATGAGCTGCTTCAGCTCCGACGCCTTCTCCGGAGGCAGCGACATGCTGGCAGCGGGCCCCGGAGCGACAGTGGCGGCTGCAGCACCAAGCGGCTCAGCCACCCGCCTCGCGCGGATCCCGAGGGGCCCGACGCCGCGACTGGCTGACCCGGCGCTGGGCGGGAACCCGGCTGCCGCGGCGCCGCCGCCAACTGTTTTCAAACGGCGCCGGACCCGGGGTTGCCCGCCGCGCTGCCTGATCCTCACTCGCCGCCCGTCCTCCCTCAGGGCCCGCCCCCGCCGCCGCGCATGGCCGGGGCTCCTACGGCGAGGCCCACCGCTTGTCTACCCCCGGCCGCCTCTTTGCGCACCGCGCGCCGGCAGGAGGCTGGACAGCCTCTCAGGACCCGGCGCCAGGGGACTCGAAGGACCCCGGTCGCGTCGCGCGGGACCCCTGGGATCTGCGAGGCCCAGCGCCGCTCCCGCGCCCGCGCCTTCCTGAGGCCTCGTTCTCTCGCGCCCGCGCGCAGCCTCCCTGCCCGCCCGCCGCGGTCATGTTTGTTCCCTGCGGGGATTGGGTGCCTGACCTGACGGGCTTCACCCTGCTGATGGTAAGTGTGCGCGCGCGCGGATTGCGGCCCCCCGGAGCGACCCCACCCGGGGGCCCCGCGGGGCCGCGGCAGGGCGGAGGCGCGCGTCTTTATTTCAGTGTTTGAGACCGAAATAATAATGGGGAGGTGGTCGCGGAGGGCGGCGGTCGGGAGCCAACCTTTGTCCGCGCTGGGAACCGACGTTCGCGGGCCGTCTTTGTTGCCCGCGAAACGTAAGAGGCCTGCGAGCGACAGTCGGGGACCGCGCACGGCGGGCCGCGCATCCCTGCAGTGTGTCCTCAAAACACGTGCTTTAGGTCGCTCCTCGGCCAGCACCTCATCGTTAGAACCACTGTTAGGTAACAAGAGAGCTGTCAGGCGCCAATGCCAAGTTCTGTTCCTCCTAGAGCTGCCATATTTCGATTTGTTTCGGTGAACGTTCTACTTGGTGCTGCTGATGTTAGAATAATAGGTGCTGTCCTCAAAGAGCTTACTAGCTAGCTGGAAATCCTCACCAGTTAATACTGGGATCAGAGCTTGACAACGAGAGAGAAAGGCCTTAGGTGATTGACAGAGAGAGGGACACAGGAGCTTGTTAAGAAAATCTGTGTAGCGCGCTCAGCGGCTGGGGAGGCAGAGGCAGGAGGATCGCGAGTTCAGAGCCAGCCTCAGCAACAGGGAGACACTAAGCAACTCAGTGAGACCCTGTGTCTAAATAAAATACAAAAAGGAGCTGCGGATGGGCTCAGTGGATGAGCTCAATCTAAAAGTCAAGCTGTGTGGAGGGGCTGGGGCTGAGGCTCAGTGGTAGAGCGCTTGCCTACCTTGAGTGAAGCACTGGGTTCCATTGTCAGCACCACATATAAATAAATATAATAAAGATACATTGACAATTTAAAAAAAAAGATGGGAGAGGGTGCATTTCTGAAAGATGGATGCTAAAAGCAGAGGTGCATAAGCACTGGGGACTGCAAAGAGTTTGGAATGAAACGTTGAGAGAGAATAAGCTGGGGTACCTGTGAACCCAGAATGTAGCACTGAAAAATGCACTTTTTGGAGTGGTGTAATGCTTGAAGTGACAATAGCTTTCTTTTATTCATAAAATATCAAACGTGTTAAGGATTTGATACCAACATGTAAGTTAGAGGGGTCACCTGGGCAAACAGTTATGGATGGGGTGGCAAAGAGGGAAGCTGTCCTGGGGTGAGTTCAGTAGGGAGAAGAGGAGGTAGAGATTGTAGGTATATGTGTAATGGGCTCACTTGATGCTTTGACTAAATCCCTTGGGGCTTTGAAACTTAGTGTTTTGTTCTTTTTTCCAACCTTCTTCTTGACCACCTCCTCCCTGATCTTTTCCCTAACCTTCTCCTTCCTGACCTTCTCCTCCCTTATCTTCTTTTCCCTAACCTTTTCCCTGATCTTCTCCTTCCTGATCTCTCTTCCTAAGCTATCAAAGCAATAAACCTTCTTTTTCCCTTTTCTCAAAACCAGGTCTTTGTTATTGGATTGGCATCTGGGACAAAGAACAAGCTTTCAGCAACATATGTATGCATTCATTCAAAGACAAAGTTCCCACTTATGTGTAGTAGACAACTCTTGGAGAATTTGGGCTATGAAAGGCAACAGAAATGAGGTGGGAGGGAGAGGAGTATATGGAATAAGGGAAGACTTTTTAGAATGGAAGATTTACAACATGTGTACATGCTCATGGGAACGGTCCAGTAGTGAGGAAAAGAAGGGTGATACAGATGAGTCCAACCAAAGTAGCAGAATCTTTGAGAAGGGAATTATATGTAGTAGATAACCAGGAGTTTGGTAGACAACAGCTATGAGAAGTAGGAGAAAACTTAGGTAAGAACATTGAAGGTCAGAAAAAGGCAATTGCTGGAAGAATGCAAAGGAGGAGCTCATTAAAGAGGTATTTTGAAGATAAATCAATAAAAATTGTCATATATTAGGTTGATGAGGGGAAAGGAAGACATTTCCTAGATAAGGTAGTCAAGAGAAGATGTTTTTTTTAAAAAATACAAATATGAGAACAAGTTTGAGCAAAAATTGGTTTAATACAAGTGGAATGGGAATTGCCTGTGATATAACCATGTAGATATGTCCAGTAGACTCTGGAGCCCAAAAACTTGTCATGTGATGTAGGTTGGCCGTTTGAAGTTACGGGAGAGTGTGTGTGTTTAATGTGAAAAGATCATGCCAACCTCAGGAAGTGGATAGAAAGGAGACCAACAAAGCAAATGGAAAGAAGCCCAAGAGATTTCTTTTATAGATCCTTTACAGACTTTATACTTGCTTTCCAGCTTCCTTGAGTATTGTTTTCCCAGGTTTCTCTATGACTGTCCTTTACCACTTTAAGATAGTGACTCGTCACTTGAAGTGAAGCCTGGATCACCCTATTTAAAATTGCATCCAACTACATATAAACCTGCTCCCATTCATTCACTGTATTTTTCTTCATAGAACTAACACTGTATATTTTGCTCTTTATTTTTGTTACAGGTAAACTACTCCCTCACTGGAATGGAAGTTCCACAAGAGCAGGAACTTAGTTTGTTTTACTGAATGAAAGAGTCAATATCTAGCTATGCACCTGAACATATATGCATTCCGAACAGTCAATTATTATCTTCTGTCTAAACTGTTTGAAGTGCTCCTAAGTTTGATGACTTATTGAAAATGTCTTTTTTTCAGCCAGCAGTATCTGTTGGAAATGTTGGACAGCTTGCAATAGATCTGATCATTTCTACATTGAACATGCATAAAATTGGCTACTTCTATACCGATTGCCTGGTGCCAATAGTTGGGAACAATCCATATGCAACTGAAGAAGACAATTCAACAGAGCTCAGTACAAATGCTGAAGGTATGTCTTTGGCATGTTCTGTTATGTTACCAAAAGCTCGGTCCTTATCCCCAATGCCAATCCAATAATGAGGACACAGTTTTGAGAAAAAGGAAAGAAGAGTTTAATTGCTTTGCAACAAAGGAGAAACACAGGGGACTCCTGTCCCAGAGGCTGTGAGGCTGTGAATGTCCCCATCAGCAAGAACAGGGGTTTGGTTTTGTTGTTGTTGTTTGGTACCAGGGATTGGATTTAGGAGCACCCAACCACTGAGCCACATCCTCAGACCTACTTTGTATTTTATTTAGAGACAGGGTCTCATTGAGTTGCTTAGCACCTCACTTTTGCTGAGGCTGTCTTTGAATTTGGGGTCCTCCTGCCTCGGCCTCCCAAGCCACTGGGATAAGAGGCTGTGCCACTGGCTAACAGTGGGTTTTTAAAGAGGTGATGCAAAGGCTACTAAAGTCATGGACTTCTGTGTTGAGTTGTGATTCACTTGTTAATTTGGGAGATAGTCATTTCTGAGATCTTCTGGTACCACCCAAAGTCTGGATTACTTCTTTCCTATGGTGGGTGGGTACTCAAGGACTGATAAATCTGCCTAAAATGAGGAAGAAAGGTAATACTGTTTTCCCTGAGATTGGGGCAGAGGAGAGATTAGGGAGGAGCGGGGAGAGAGGAAGAGAAACATGACTTTTTAAAAATAAGTTCCAGAGGTAGAGCAGCAAGGGCAATTTTCAAAGCATAAAGTAGACACTGTAACAGCTCCACCGTAGTGTGGAGTTCTTCCTTAGTATAAACACAGAAGGTTCTGGCTTAGCATTTTCAATCCTACCCCAGCCAGAGCTCTCTCTTAGTATGCTTGCCGGTGGTTGGTCAGCATGCTTATCTCTCCCACCTGATGGAGTTCCTTTAAATCAGAAAGGTCTGACCTGGGCACAGAAGCCACACCTGTGGTCCCAGCCACTCACAGTGCTGAGGCTGGTGTGTCACCTGGAGCCTGTGGCTGGCCTGGATCACAGGATAAGACTTCTTGACAAGAGGCCTGGGTCACACAACCAAGACTTCCTCCCACATGACTTCTCAAAAAGAAGAAAAGAAAAGCAGTGTAATAGAAACTCCAATGAAGATTATGAAAGTGTGTTGTGCTTGTGGTCTGGGTAGCCTTTCAGAGTTCTACTTTTTTCAACTCAGATCTTTTTCCTTTTGTCCTGTTTTATTTTCTGTTCTTAGTGGCATATGTAACCATTGCTAGTATTATAGATAGAGGAAAAGAAATTCCAGTAAGCTCAGTGCAATGCTTAATAGTGCTGCTTCAGCTAAACCTTGTATTTATCCCCTCAAATGTTTTAGAATTCATGGTAATACAGTATAGATAAATCTCAGAGATTGAGTTGTTCAGTGCTCCTGATATGTAAGTTTTTAATACCATAAGACCATAATTCTTCATAGGCCTATCATGTAACTAAAACGACATTAGCACTGTTCAAAAAATTAATTTTTAAATATTTTCCTATGCATAATCTGTATTGATTTGCCTCAGAATGTCATATAAAGTTTATTTCTCCAAACCAGGATCCGTGCTGATTGTTGTGCCCTTGAAACACTTTTACTCTAGAGTAGTCCTTTTCTCTTCACAAAACCAATTTATTTCCTTGTGCTCTCTTTTGGCTTCTTCCTCTAGCCCCCTGTATTTTCTGAACCTGGAATTAGGTCTGTTGTCTTAATTTGCTACGAGATAATATTTTTGGCCAGAATACATAAAAGGTGGTATTTTTTTCATATTATGTCATGTCAGGGGCGGCGGGGAGTACTAGGAAACAGGATCTAATAACAAAAAAGAATTTCATGATTTATTAATAGAGAGTATGAGACTTGCTGCTATTGAAAATGGTATATCTTGTGCTCTAAGTCTTACCCTCCATCCCTATAGATACATGCTTTTTGAACCCAGATCTGTTAATTTGGACTGCTGTAGGATATTTGGACAGAGACACAAGATACCAAGGCTGTCAGCAGGAAGCAGTTGTATTCAGTGCCCGCACTGGCTCAGCAGATTATCATCCAAAGGCTGAGCCCCTAGCGTAGGGTTGCATACATAGCCTTATATATTTTTTGTTAGTTTTCTTTATGTTCCACATGAGGTAATATACATTTCTGATTAGGCATTTACTTCTGTACTACAGAGTAACAACAGTGTTGCAGCTGAGCTATGGTAGGCTCCAACTGATGCAGATGGCTCCCTGTTATCTTTTTCTGTGCTGAGAAAATCTCTACCACAGGATTAAAGGGGTATGTCACAGATCAGAGGCCTGAGTGGCCTGTGCCTTAGTCCTTTTTCCCTGAATTTATTCGCATTTCATTAATTCCTAAACTTCCTGTTCTAGTCTCTTTGGCCTGAGTATAGTGGTATTTAATAGTCTTCTGAGTGTGGTATAACCCCTAGTCACACCAATCACGTATGACAGTCCCCCAGAAACTTTTAACAGGAGAGACCTGACCCACCAAAGGATATGCCCAAACTAGGTTATTTGTAATCCATTTATAGTAATCAAAAACTTACCCCTTAGACAGGCGTGGTGGCGCATGCCTATAATCCCTGAGACTTGGGAGGCTTAGGTAGGAGGATTGAGAGTTCAAAGCCAGCCTCAAGAACTTAGTGAGGCCATAAGCAACTCATTCAGACCCTGTCTCTAAATAAAATATTAAAACGGACCAGGGATGTGGCTCAGTGGTTAAGTGCCCCTGGTTCAATTCCTAGTACCAAAAACTGACTCCTTGCCACAGTGGCCTCTTCCTCTGGATTGAGTGACTCTGTTATGCCCTCAGTTCATACAAGAGCTTCTCATTCACAGAGGTAAGGTTGGACAAGGGGCCTTTAGCCTCTCTAGAGCTGGCTTCTTGTAGAATCTGGTGAGAGCTATGAATCCTTTTCCCAGAAAAAATACACACATGCTGACTCACAGAAATTTTTTGTTATTCAAGGTCTTTTAAAAACTCCAAAAGAACACAAATTTACCTACCTAGTTCTTCTGTTAATCCTAGTGAATATTACTGTTCTCAGGAGAGAAGAGGGAGGAATATCAGACAAAAAAGTGTAGCTTTCTTATCATAATACCAGAAATTTCCAGGGAAATACTTCTCTGGTTTAGGAGATATGACTCTCTGTTAACTAGGCTGGCCCCAAACTCAAGGGTTCAAGCTGTCCTCCTGCCCAGCCTCTGCAGTAATTAGGACTACAGGAGTGTCCACCATGCCCGAGTTAACTTATGAATATGTTCCATAGAATAAAGCTCACTGGCACACATTTTGAGTTACTTCTAAAATGTTTTATTTTAACCAATTAATATAGTACATATATTCCATATTTTAGTTTCTGAAAATACTTAGATGTAAAAACTATTATATTCAAATTTTATTTTTTATCATTAATAATTCCAACATTTAGGACTGGGGTTGTGGCTTAATGGTAGAGTGCTTGCCTACCATGTGTGAGGCACTAGGTTCGATTCTCTACACTGCATATAAATAAATGAAATATAAAGGTCAATCAACAACTATAAATATATATATTTAAAATTTTTTCAACTTTCAGAATCCTTCATTTTAACTATTGTATGATTTCAGTTTCTTCTTTTCCTTGTAGTATATTCATTGCCTTCAAAGAAGCTTGTGGCTCTTCAGTTAAGATCCATTTTTATCAAGGTTGGTATGTTATATTCACTTCTTAAGTTTATTAAATTAAAATGTAATGAGAAAATATCGAGTCGGTATCATTAAGAATTCAAAGTAGGGAGGGGGTGTCGGGATGGGAAGGACGGTGAAATGAGATGGGCATCATTATGCTGTATACACACATGTATGATTACACTACCTGTGTGACTCTGCACCATGTTCAGCCAGAGAAAGGAGAAGTTGTGCTCCATTTGTATGCAATGTGTCAAAATGCATTCTAATGTCATGTATAACTAATTAGAACCAATTAAAAAATAAAATTTTAAAAAATTGAGTATCTGTTAAAGTACCTATATATCAAAATTATGCTCTGAATCCAACTTACTCCTCCAGTGCCACCGCCTGTACTACCACTCAGCCTGAACCACTCCTCATCTCTTAAGCCCATTTTCACTCTTGCCCACTCCCTGCCATGAACCTTTTCATAGTCTTTTAACAGCAACATTAATGATCCTTTAAACCAAGTCAAATCACATCAGTGCTCTCTTTAGAACCCTCCTGTGGCTTCCTACTTACTCATAGTGAATTCATAACCCTTTACCAAGCCTTCAAGTTTCTGATCTGGTACCTACTGGCCACATGTAGCTATTTATTCGTTCATTTATTTATTGGTAGTGCTGGGGATTGAACCCAGTCTCCTGTGTGCTAAGCAAGGGCTCTACCACTAAGCTCTACTCTCATCGCCCCTACCATGTAGCTATTTAAATGTTAATTGATTGATTTAAAGTAAATAAAATTAAACACTGGGTTCCTGGGTCAGTAACCACATTTCAAGTTGTCTGTAAGCACACGTGTAAAGAGCGTTACCACGCTCAAAGAGTCCTGTGGGACAGCTACTATATTTTATATGCAGGCTCTGACCTGCAGCCTCCATAGCTGCTTGGTTGGTCTTCAGACACTTGCCCTTCATGCCCAGCTCAGAATCCTGCCGCTGATTCTCTGCCTGGAATGCTTTTCCCCTACAAAGCCAAATGGCTCGCTGCCTTATTGCTTAAATGTTGCCTCATCAGAAAAGCTGTCCCTTACCATCTTCGCTGCTCCTTTTTCTGTATTTATGTTCTTCAGAAATTATCACTTCTTGTCATAACATGTTTATTATCTTCCTCACTAAGAAGAAGTGAGTTTCCTGAGAGAATTGACATTATGGTGCTCACTCTGATATCCCCAGTACCTAAGAAAGAGCTTTTCACACAGGGAAACTATCAATAGATATTTATTGAGTGGGTTATTTGAAATGACTTAAGGTATATGTGTTCAGGAGGTCAGAAATACAGGATTTTATTAAGGTTAACTGCATAGTACTTGTTTTAATTTTTTAGTGAAGTAAAACATACATTTTTACAAACCATAAATGTATAGCTTGATGAAATTTCAAGAGTAAAAACTCTGAAATTAGCCTCTAGATGAAGAAATAGAATAGTGTCAATGGGTGTGTAGTGGTGCATGCCTGTAATCCCAGCAGCTCAGGAGGCTGAGGCAGGAGGATTGTAAGAGTTCAAAGCCAACCTCAGCAGAAGCAAGGCACTAAGCAACTCAATGAGAACCTGTCTCTAAATAAAAAACAAAAAAGAGCTGGGGATGTGGCTCAGTGGTTGAGTAGCCCTGAGTTCAGTCCCTGCTACCAAAAAAGAGAGAGAGAGAATATTGTCAGCATTCCAAGGGCTGCCACAATGAGTCCTATATAGATGGTAACTCAGATTGTACGCTGTACTGTGTCTGGCTTTCTGCAATCAACATTCCCCTTGTGCGGTTCATCTATATTGTTGCAAGTAGCAGTAATTGGTTCTCACCTTCATGCGCTATTCTGATGTATAAATAAACCATAGTGGTCCATTGCACTGTTGATGCTACATTCGGTTTTTCCATTTGAGGCTATCGTGAATAGTAGTGTTGCTGTGACTTTATTAGTATTAGAATCACTCCTTTTTTTTTTTTTTAACTTAACAATGCCATAAGGAAAGTTGCTCACTGATTCTCTTCATAAACAGAGACGGTTTAAAAATTAAGGTGGGCCATTCAGATACTTCTAAATGGATTTTTAGTAGATGGAAATGACTTAAAAATAGCAAAAATTGCTGAGCATTGATTCTTTACTGATGCTATGCTAAGCACTTTATTATCCCTTTAATCCTCACAACAGGCTGAGGCAGGCACAAATATTATTTCATTGTTTTTCTAAGGAGGAAACTGAAGTCCAGAAAGGTTAAGGACTTTGCCTGAGATGCAGAGTCTGGAAAGGACCTATGTCCTACACCCAGGCAGCCTGACTTCAGAACCTGCCTCTCTTAACTATTATATTATGCTACTCTCTTCTTTCTAAAGTTAACCATTTTTACCTATATTTTAAATTTAAGAATTCTCATAAAGTGAGTTTTTCCGCTAAAATTTATAATCCATATTCCAGATTCACCAACTTCACATCTTGTTGTCGAACCCACTTGATCTCTCTTTATGCATGTGAACACACAATGCGTAAACAGTGTCCTTCTGCCAGGCAATCCAAACACAGGCTAGCAACATGGTATTGTCCCCCAAATGCTTCAGCACACAGCGTTCAAGAAGGACAGGGCTTATGTTATGGCCTAGTGGCAGGTGCTTGCCTAGTGTGTGTGAGGCCCTGGGTGCTCCAGCACTAGAAAAAAACTAAGTATAGTCAAGATCAAGGACATTCTCTCTCACAACCACATTGTCGATACCATATTCAGAGAATAAGCATTTCATGCCTTGTTCAGAAGTGTCATCCAGGGTATTCTGGTTTCCCCACTTGTCCCCAAAATATCCTCCAGTTCTGGATCCAGTCAAGGTTAACATGTTACATTTCTCCATTACATCTTTTAAATTGGTGCCCCTCCGTGTACAGCTGGCCCCCTTCCTCCTCTTCTTCCTAGTGTTGGCTTGTATGAGGACTTGAGGTCAGATGTTCAGCATTCTCAGTCACCTGATTGCTATCACACAATCAGATTCCAGGCAGAAATTTTCTGGCAAGAACACTTCATAGATGACCATGTGATGATTATTACATAACAGTAGATTTCTTAAGCAGAGAAATGAGACATTTTCCTTAGAAATATAGATTCCTTACAGTTAGTTTATTTTGTCATTGTAAAAATATATCAAATAGTTTACAGCTGTTTATCTTCCATTTTCAATTTAAAAACATTAAGTAGATCTGACAGTACTAATAATTTTAGTGTCTAAGTTATTTATTGTTATCACATAAAGTGGATAATGTAGACACTGTTCTTCTACCCTAAGATCTCACTTTCACATTGTCTGTTTATTCTCTCAATGTACACAAAGTATAAATCCAAGTCATTCTGTGAAAAGCTGCTCTCCTGGGTGCAAAGCAGTGGCTGTGCCAAAGTCATCGTCCTTTCAAGTACTCATTCCTACCAGCGCAATGATCTCCAGCTGCGCAGGTATGTTCTTGACTTGGTTATGGTATTTGGTATGGCCATTTTAGAGGAAGGTGAAAGAAAGGTAAGAGATGAGGGGAGTGTAGTTAGTAGGTCCTCACAGTTAGGACTTTGGTGGAGAGCGAGCTTTGGAACCATGCTGTTGGTATTTACTTGGTAAATACTCTTGGTATTAGTCAGATGCAAGGAACATGAGAGAGCAGAGAAAGGACCTGGGACTTATTGATTGAACCTTTTTAGTGCTGTTGCAGATTGAACCCAGGGCCTTGTGCATGCTGGGCAAACCACACCAGGGCTATGTTAATTGCTAACTTTTGAGAGATTACATTGATGTTTCTATTTATTTTCAAAATGCACCCATTTGTACATGCAGAAATCCAGTTGCCTTTAAGTATAGCTGCCTAGCCTGTCAGAGTGAATTCTTTAATATATGACAGAGTATCCCAGAAATAGGATATAAATGATATTTTGTCATTGTCACATAGTTAATAAGATATTATATAGAATATTTTTATATTCTGAATATTGACTTTTAGTTAATTTAGATCATAAATTTTATCATCTATACACCTGTAAAATCAGGGTGAAAAATATCAATAAGCCCATAGTTAAACTTTCAAAAAGAGTTAACTTCTAAGGTTCTCACCACAGACATTTCAGACCCCATTGCAGAAGGGAACATAGCAATAGAAAATGGGTTGATTTTCACAATGGCTTTCGTTGGTTGAAGTTTTCCTTTCTTTCACTCCCTCCTGGTATGTAAGCGTCAAGCCAGGTGATGTGTTCTGCCCGAGTTGCCCTTCCATCATCAGCTAACGCATAACTTGCCTTATACAGTAGAACATGTGGAGACCAAGATGATATTGGTTAAAAACTGATAATATTCACCTTAGTATTCATGTTTGTAATTTTTGAAAAGGTGATTATATATGATTGTTTCTAGTACTCCCTTCCGGTACCTGCTTACACCTTCTGTGCAAAAAAATGTTCAAAATAAAATACAGAGCCTTAACTGGCAAGAAATGGAAAAAAGTCCATGCATCCCTCAAATGGATGATTCTGAGTTTTGTGTCCGTGTTCCAGGAGGAGGGATCACAAAAACACTCTATGATGAAAGGTGAGTGTGTCTGTTTCTCACTTTACTTACAAGTTAAAGTTGCTTGGCATTGTGATTCACATCTGTATCCAGCTCTGAGGAGGTTGAGGCTGGAGGATTACTTGGAGTCCAGGAATTAAGACCCTGTCTCCAAAAAAAATTTAAAGTAATTGGGAGTATATTGGATTTTTTTATTGGAACTTTGAAAATGTATTTATAAAATAGGTACTATGCTAGAGATCTTGCTTGTAGGGGAAAAATTTAAATTTGGTTATAAAAGACATGGTTCCTGAAAAGCCATATTTGGTGCTGTATTGGTGTGTGACATTTAAGGGATTCTGATTATTCCACATAGTTTCTCCAAACACTGTCTTTAAATGGCAGTAAAATACACATAATATAAACTTACCGTTTTCATTGCTTTTTAAGTGTACAGTTAAATGGCATTAAGTGTAATCTCACCACATGTCTCCATCGCCCTGCCCACTTCAAGAATTTCGTTTCCTAAATAGAAAACCTGTACACGTGAAATAATTTTTTATTTTTTTATTTCTGTAAAATTGCTAGTAATGTCCCCACTTTTTCATTTCTGAATTTGTCTTATTTCTTGTTAATCTAAAGGTTTGTCAGTTTTGTTGATCTTTAAAAAGATCATTGATTTTCTGTTTCTATTCTTTTACTTACCTGCATTGTAATCTCTTATTATTTTCTTCTTTATGCCAGCTTGCGTTTGCTTCTGTGTGTCTCTCTCTCTTCCTCTCTCCCTTCCCCCTCCCTTCCTCGCTCCCTCCTTCTCTCCCTTTCTCCTTTCTTCCCCCACAAGGTGTAAAGTTATTTATTATTTGTAGAATTACTGGGTTTTCTTGACAGTACTGTAGATCAAACCCAGGGCCTAGCACATACTAGGCCAAAAAAAAGCTCTACCACTGAGCTAAAACACAGCCCTTTTTATCTTTATGTTAGGACAGGGTCTTGTTAAGTTATCCATCTGGCCTCCAACTTGTGATGCTCCTGCCTCAGCCTCCTGAGAACTGGAATCATCAATGCTTGTTTTGTGGCAAAATATATGATCTATCCTGGAGAATGTTCTATATGTATCTGAGAAAAAGTATTGCTGTTTTGTTGGGGAGGGGGGTGGTATATGATCATTAGAACTGATTTATAATATTGTCCAAGTCTTCTTTTTTCCTTACTAATTTTGTGGCTAACTTTCTGGCCATTGTTGAATGTGGGGTAACCCAGTCTACTATTGTAGGATTATTTCTCCTTCATTTCTGTCACTGCCTCATACATTCTGAGACTGTTATTTTGCACTTAATATGGTTATGTTTGTTATGTCTTATTAATGAACGGACCCTTCCTAAGTGTAGAGTGACCTTAGTCTCTTGCAGTCTTTGATTTAGTCTGTTTGGTCTAATGTTGGTGTGGCCGCCCTTGCTCTTCTTGGTTTTTGTATGCAGAGCATCTTCCATCTTTTCACTGTCACCCTGTGGTGTGTCTAGCAGCCTGCGGTTGGATCCTATCTATGTACTTCTCCATTCTGCCAGTCTCTGCCTTTGGGTTGAGTCTCAGCTGTTCACATTGAGAGTCATTACTGGTGAGGAAGGACTTCAGCCATTTCAGCCTTGCTTTCTGTGTGCCTTGTTGTTTCTTGATTCTTCATTTCCTCTGTCACTGCCTCCTCTTGTCCTCCTTGCAGAAGTCTGCCTGGTTTCCAAGAGTCGATAGTTGTGTTACCTCCTCTCTGTGGTACTTAAGTCTTCACTAGTCATCTCCTGGACTTCTGTCTCTGGCCACAACAGTTTACTTAATAGCAGACTTGCTCTCCAGCAATAAAAAAACAGAAACTTGACAGAATAAACGAAACAACTGTTCCTCGGACATTACAGCACAGCCTGCACCAAGTCTCTGAGAGCAAACTTGAGGGGTCCGGCAGTTGCTCAGCTTCGGCTGACAGCACTTTCTGCACTGCAGGCCTGCAGGGGGTGCCCCAGCAGAGCACAGCCTCCTGCCAAGTTGAAGGAATCAGATGGGACTGGGGTGGCCCAGGGGACTGGAAATCCATGCAGAGAACCAGAGAGCAGGGGGCTGCTTGCCTGAAGGGCCTGGGGTCTCCTTGGGTCTCTGCATTGTGCCATGTGTAAGTGAAACACCATGAATAGTTGAAAGCTGCCCAAAAAGGTAGCCGCAGTGCCCCAGAAATGTGAAAGCTAGACATGCTCAGCATAGACTGTCTGGAAAATGCAGCCTAATCTAAAGAAACCATGTTGTGATAGTCTTGTCACCCAGAAGTAACTCCATTAATTTTTTAACCCATTTTTTTTTGCAAACTTCTTTATCGTTAATCAAATGTATGTATGTGTGAGATAATACATTTCTGACATTTTTAACACTGATTAGAGTTCATCCTATTCGAAGAATTTTCACAGTTTTAGTTTTTTAACAAATTTTTTACTCATTCATTACCAAACCATGTTCAGTACAGTTAAGCATTAATTGTGGTAAAAGAATTTTTGAAATTGAAAAAAGTGCATGAGATCATATGGTGTACAATTTTGAGTCCTTTTTTCTCCTTCAGTGATTATCTTGAGTATTTTCCAGTTTATTTACAATATACATATTTTGTTTTTCCTTATCAGAACAAATATTTATTCCCATCTCTGCAAAAGATAATATTGGTTATTCGATAACATGGTGGTAACATGGTGGTAACGATGTGGCTGATCGGAGATCACACATTTAATCAGTAGAAGTACACTTGTACTTTAATAATTGGATATATCTTATGCTAGGTTTTAATGTCCTAGAGTGTAACAGAAATAGCCCTCTTCCATCTTCCTCTGTCAACAGAGGATCGTGTGGTGATGTTAAAGCTGTTGTGCTGCCCTGGCAGAAGCTCTGTACAAGCTGGAATGCTTACAGCACAATCAGGGAGACTAGCCTTCTCTAAGCAGCCTTTGCTGAGGCCACTGGAGCAGAAGCACTTAGCAGCTAGAATTTTCAAAATTCACAGTATTCCCTATAAAGATGGAAAGTTTCTAAGGAGCTTGAGAACTGCAGGGTGGAGTGGTGTGAGTAGTGCTGACGACTTCTGCCCTTAGCTCTCGGAAGCCTGAGGTGCTGTGGTAAACTCTCCTGTTGCCTGACTTCTGAACTCACAGAGTCTCCTGTCTTAGAACCCTGCTTAGGACCCCACTCTCTGTGGCTGTCAGTCACGCACTCTCAACTTTCAACATTACATTTTTCTCCTAGTTCTTAGTTTTAGGGTGCTTTTGCTTTTGTTGGTTAAGTGGAAGCTTTGCATTGGTGTTCTGCCGTGTCACCCCTGGCTGGGGGCACTTACCCATGATAGTAGGGAGGCTATTTGGGAGTCAGGAAGACTAGCCTCAGGTCCCCTCCTCTGCCACTTGCCAGATGGAAAAACGCGGAGCAGATTAACTATACTTTCTGTCTGTCTGAACCTCTTGCCTCATGTTAGCTACTGACACTTGCGTACTATAATCTGTATGTCACCTTTAAGCACATTGCCTTCATTACTTCCTTTAAACCTCACAGCAGCCTGTAAGGTGGGTTCTGATGTCCTTTCATAGATGAGGGAAATTAAATAATTTGACCCATGTATTTGGTCAGTGGAGAGAAAAAAATCAGATCCTGGCATTCTGTCCTTGTTCCCACTAATTTTAAACTGATTCATTTAGAAAATGGAAATGATTACAGCTTCCTCAAGAAAGTGTTGAATCATAAACTGCAGAAAGTGCCTGTTGGAACAGTCACCCAGTAGGTGCTGTCTCTGAGAAGTAGCAGGGAGTTTTCCTCTCTCGAACCTTTCCACTCTCCAAGTTTGCCTTCACTGAGTTAGATTACCAAGAACAAAGATGTTGTTTTGTGGTTTTTCTTTCAGTCTCTTTGCTGTGGTCCTTCTGAAAGTCACTGTCTTCCCAAGTAGGTCTGGGGAGTAGTTCAGAACAGAGCTCACATGTTATTGCCAAGCACAGCTGGGCTGTGCAAGGACAGATGTCCGTGCAGCTTTGGGGCAAGGCACAATCTCTACATTCCCTGGCTGGTTGTTCTAGGCTCCTGTTCCTGCCCCACATCTACAAGAGTATATGTGGGCCCCTGGGAGACAGTGATTTTATGGTATGGTATCTTTTCCTTGCCTAAAACCTGGCAGGTTATCTTGCCTGTAATGCTATCACAGTAGAATTATCTACAAGTGGAAGAATACTGAATTATTCTTTTTATTTCTTGTAGCTGTTCTAAAGAAATCCAAATGGTGGTTCTGCTGAAATTTGTTTCAGAGGGAGACAATATCCCAGATGCACTAGGTCTTGTCGAGTATCTTAATGAATGGCTTCAGATAATCAAACCATGTGTAAGTCTTACTATACCAGCAACCTCTGACTTGTCTGGTCTGTATTCATTAACTTGCATTTTATATTCTATGTAAGTAGATCAAATAAGTAAAAAATTATACTAAATGTAGACATATCTCTATATAAAATTAAGTTTAAGCTGAACTTTTGAAAGTAAGATAGTTAACCAGTCTATTTATAGTTGCTTCATTTTCCAGAAAGGAAAGCCCCAGATTCTATATTGAACACATTATTCTTGTTATATTAATTAATCAGACACATCCATCTAGGAAGGTCTTCTGTGGAATTCAGGATTGTTTCAGAGAAGTTTTCGGAAAGTATTGCCCTGTGAGCAGTGCTTCCTGTAGCGATTGCTTGTCAAAATGAAGAACTTTCTGTATCCTGAAAAATGAGCATGACAGCCCAGGGAAGGGGCAGCTATTAGCCTGCTTTATACTTTTTATTCTTGCTTTTTTGCCAAGAAGAAAAATGATGCAATTACTTCTGTTGTTCAGAAATTCACACACCCTTGATCTTTGTGAATTTCATTCTAGGTAGTAGACTGTCTGCAGCCTTTCTAACATATCTTTAAGATTTGGAACTTGAAGGAATTTATCTGTATTTTTAAAAAGATATAGAAACTTGCTGCTTTATTTTTTCTAACAATGAAAACCATGTAAAAGAGGAACTGAAAGGGAGATTTGATGGTAAAATTGAAAGACTAAAGTATTTTGTTCTTCAATTACAGAGTGATGACCCTGCAACATCTGCCTTGCCGTGGAAAATCCCAAGTTCTTGGAGGTTACTCTTTGGCAGTGGTCTTCCCCCTGCACTGTTTTGATCTGTTTCTTGTTTTATACCTTATTTATACACTTATGCCAGCACAATTGTTATTTAACAGCTGTTAAATAATCTGTATAAAGAATGTGACTTTGCAAGAGTACATTAGAAAAAGGATGAGCAAAAGATCTTTGGCTGTAATTTTCATCACATGTAACAAATGTAAATTTCATACAGTAAAATTTTATTTCCGGAGTGATTCTGTCTGAAGCGAATTTTTTTTTTAACATTCACTATTTCTGTTGTGCTAATTCACTAACCTAGTGACATGAAATGACACATTTATTTTTACCTACTACAGTTCTAGAAATCAGAAATTCACAACTAGATCTTACACGGCTAAAATCCAGGTGATGGCCGGCTTTTCCTTCCAGAGGCCCTGGGGAGAGCCCCTAACCACCTTCAGGAGGGTGCCACAGTCTTTGGTTCATGGCTCCTTCCACCAAATCAAAGCCAGCAGCTCAGATCTTTCTCCCTCTTTCACACCAGAAGTCTTAATGATTCTAGTATACCTACCCCAGTAACACAGGATAATTTCTCCATCTCAAAGATATTTTACTATAAAAGAAATAAAAATCGTTCCCCTTGCCTAGTACACACTAGCCGCTGTTTACACAGGGTCTTGAGCAGCTGTGATTCCCAGCGAGTGGTGTGCAAAGCGTAGTCTCTGGCTCCCTCTGGTGTTTGTTTGCAGTATTGCAGGCTCACGGGGGCTGCAGCAGCAAGTTGCCAGCTTTGTCCCGCAGCTCAGGCATCCAAGCATGTCAGCCCCAACTAGATTGAGACAGACACCACAGCTGTGTCATTTCTGTGCCTTGACCTGCGGTGCAAACCAAGGGCTTGGAGTATTGAAGAGTACACCCTACTCCACAGTGCTCAGGAAATGTACCTTTTGACACATAAATCATCCTGGATTCCATAGCCTGTTCTCTTTCCTTTTTGGTTAAAATATTGGATGTGACAAAATGACAGAACAAGAAGAAACAGCCCTAGATATCCTAGAGAGATGCCAGTTTGAAAGTATGTAACTGGAAGAGAATGGAATGGTTAAAAGGAGAAAAACGTACTGCTGCTTCTTTTTTCTTGAGTGATTGTTATGGCTAAGCACTGTCTGCCATTTTTCTGAATCAGTTCCTACAACAATTCTTGAGGAAGATATAATCATCTCTATTTTATAAAATGAATCCATTTTAAATAATGGGAACAAGGACAGAATGCCAGGATTCAAATTCTAGCTCTCACCAGATACATTGGGTAAAACCCCAGTCCAGTTGTGGTACCCCCAAGTGGGTGCAAAACCAAGAACAGCTGCAGTAGAATAGGTAGGAAGGGTCCTGTGACCGCCCCTGGCCCAGGCTGACAGCTCAGCATGGCTGGAATAACACCTGGGTTGTAGCCTCCAGGAGGGCCAAGGGTAGAGAGGTGTGGGACTTGTCTGATTCCAGCTCTTCAGAGGGCTGCCCCAGGGACTGCTTTATGGCTCACCTGGCTCCAGTTCATTGATGGACGCAGCATAGTTTGGTTGCCTGGGAGCCTCTGACACAGGGGTCAGTGGGTAGCTTGCTGTGGCTCCAGGGCTTGCAGTACGGAGATGCCTGTAGGGAACCTCTCCCATTCTGTGGCTTCTCCCTCATTGAGGAGTGGACTGAGTCCAGCATTCTGGCTTTTCCAAAGTGCTGCTTGCGGGACGGACGGCTGTATGTCTCAACCTCAGTTGGGGCATTCCTGGAGAGCTGCACTGTTTTGAATTGGTATGGGGGCAGCGGGCAGATTCCTGCTTGGCATAGACATTGTAGGTCTTCCTTTGATTCTGTTTTGTTGTTTGTTAGAGTCTGTAAACAAGTCCAGATGGCGCCTGGCAAAATGCCAGAGGGAGTGGTTTGTGAAATAACACCAGCGAGCCATTAAGTGTGGAGATTTCTTATTGGTTGACTGCTGTATCTAGTTTATGCTAATTAAGATAAGCTGTGTGGAATGTATAAATACCACTCCTGTCCTACAATAAACGGCTTCCACTCCTGCTGTATCAATCTACACAAGTTGTTCGTCACCCCCCCACACCCCCGCTGGTTATTTTGCTGCAGCCGGACTGCGGCAGATGGTGGCCCGTACGGGGAGCCCCGGGACACTCGGAGGTAAGTGACGAGAAAAAAAAAAAAAAAAAGCTGCCCGTCCATAGATAGGACGGGAGCAAATCTGCTCGTCCCTAGATAGGGCGAGAGGAAATATGGCCATTTAGAGAAAATGGAAAGGATTGATACAGTATGTTTGTGTCTTGTTTTGTCTCAGTGTATTGTATTGTCTTTGTGATGAGAATATGGAAGGGGTGAGAAGTAAATTACTAAGGGAAGGAGGCACCCCAGTGGAACCAAGAATAGTTAGGGCATGTGTTGATGGAAGCCCAGGAACTCTAGTCAGAAAGAAGAAAAAAGTTCAGAGGAGGAAGGATTATCAAGAAAGAAATTGCAAAAGGCTACTACTAAATACTTTGCGTTACCGGAGGGTGCATCAATCGGTGCAGCGGCTGCCACGTGCGCCAGCTGGTCACAGCGCAGCAAGGGCTTTCCAAGCGGCGGCAACCGGCTCTTTCCCGCCCCCTGCTCGGGGAGTGGGACACCACTGCGAGAGCCCAAATCCAAACCTGTGCCCGGAAGCAGTTTGAGTCCGGGACTCTCTCCAAGGCCATCTGGGGCTGCCCGGGACACTGCGTCCCTGAAGTTTGATCATTTCCAAGGCTAGTAACTATAATGGTTCTTCCACACCTGGAAGCTAATGAGTAATGAGCACTATTAAGGCTTATTTCAAATGTAAAAAACCTTGAGATAATGTACTAAATTGTTCAGAAGGTTGTTTTCTTAGCACCTGCTGGAATACTACAGGATTTTCTTTAGCCATCTGGAGTTCCTGCCTTCGTCCCAGTGCCGGTAAAGGCCACGGTGGAAGAATTTCCAGTGTTGCTGAAAACCGGACGAGACTTCAGCTGAGAAACAGACGAGACTTCGGATCAAGCTAGCTGCCTGCAGAACTTACCTGGACTGTGATTTAAGCTAGCTGCCTACAGAACTTACCTGGACTGTGATTTACCTGGACTGTGAGTTAATCTATTGAGACACTGCTTTACCTGGACTGAGACAACAAACTGTAATCTACATCAAATTGTAACTTGGTATGTTTGCTAATGGTGTCATTGCTGGTATAATTTTTCCAAAGGCTTCTTGCATGGAGCCATCAATTGGCTTGGTATTGTGGCATTTTGTATCCTCCCTTTCTGTTTGTAGCAGGTTATTTATGGGTTTCTGTAAAAACCACTATGGCTGTTATTTAAATTAAACAAAAGGGGGAATTGTTAGAGTCTGTAAACAAGTCCGGATGGCACCTGGCAAAATGCCAGAGGGAGTGGTTTGTGAAGTAACACCAGCGAGCCATTAAGTGTGGAGATTTCTTATTGGTTGACTGCTGTATCTAGTTTATGCTAATTAAGATAAGCTGTGTGGAATGTATAAATACCACTCCTGTCCTACAATAAACGGCTTCCACTCCTGTCCTACAATAAACGGCTTCCACTCCTGCTGTATCAATCTACACAAGTTGTTCGTCACCCCTGAGCCACACCCCCAGCTCTAGTTTGTATTCATTTTTACTTACACTCTCTAAGTGTCTCACTGAGTTGCTTAGGACCTTGCTTTTGCTGAGGCTGGCTTTGAATTCACAATCCCCCTGTCTCAGCCTCCTGGCTGCTGGGATTATAGCTGTGCAACACTGCGCCTGGCTGTTGTTTTTTGTAATGGACTTACATAATGCTGTTTATTTGAGAAACACATGCATCGGCTCTCCTTTCTATGAAAAAAGTTCTTGAACAGTAAATAAAGTTGCCTTTAATTGACCAGTAGACTAATTCCACAGACAGAACATGCATACTTTCTTGAAGAAATTACTTGAATAAAGTAGTTTTCAATACATAGTTTTGAAAATGAGGATTCACCTAGAATTTTTTAGAAACCTTCCTCATATTAACAATCCATTTATATGTGTTTTGTGTAAAATATTGTAATGTCTGTTTTCTAAGCACCATTTTGCCCGAATTGGCATTTTATTCAGAGATATTTGCCACATTTGCTTCATGATAAACCCATTAGGTCAGTTCCTTTAGATGAGCTCTTCTGCAGATAGCACATTCAGTATATTATTCAGTTGATGGAATACTGTACCATATGTTCTGAAAACCCTGATCACAGCCAAATTCCATAAAGACTATAATAACAAACTAAGTTGTGACCCTATAGTACATTTAGGCATTTAGTTAAGTATAGCAACTCAAACTGACCTGTGTCCATCCAAGACAATTCCTCATTCAACCTTGTTTTTACTTGATGTCTGCTAGAAGAAATAGCAAACCAAAATTTGTTTTATGTACAAGTTAATACCACTGGCTCAGCAAACGCAAGTTAGTTTGCTTCTGCAGGAGGCTTTTGTAGTGGAAGAAATGCACTACGGAGGAAGGTAGATTTAGCCGAGTGCAGGAGGCCTTTTAATATTCCTGAAGAAAGCAGAAGCCTGGCTGAATTTGACTGACATCTACGTGCCTTGCTGCTGCTTGCTGGGTTTTTGTCAAGCTGTGGAAGTGTGCTGGAGGTGTGCTCTATGTGAAAGATGAGCAATGAAGTATCTACATGTTCAAAAAAATGTTAAAATATATTTGTGGATACATAGTATATAGAGAAGAAATTTGTGACATCAATACTATAGTAGAGCTGATAGAGAATACAAAAAAGAAAATGAAAAAGGAATCAAATTGTGTCAATACAAAAATAAATAAATAAAGGGAGATAGCAATAGGAAAAATGACAAATAGCTACAAGACAGACAAAGGAACAAAATGACAATAGTAAGCTCTTCCCTATCAGTAATTACATTCATGCAAATGGATCAAACCCCTTCAACTGGTATTCTGTCTACATCTCTATAAAGAGATGCACCTTACACACAATGCACGATGCAAAAGTGAAAGAAGGGAACAAAGATAAGCCCAGCAAATGGTAGCCCAGACAGCAGAGCAGATGACATACTTGGTCAAAAACTGTCAGCAGCCAGGCCCTGTGTCAGTGTCCAAAGCCTCAAAATAATAAATACATAAATAAACAAAAAGGCTGGTGATGTGGCTCAGTGGTTACATGCCCTTGGGTTCAATCCCCAGTACCCCAGTTCTCCCAGCGGCTTGGGGGGGCCGAGGCAGAAAGATTGTGAGTTCAAAGCCAACCTCAGCAACTTAGCCAAGGCCCTAAGCAACTTCGCGAGACCCTGTCCCTAAATAAAATATGAAACGGGCTAGGGATGTGGCTCAGTGGTTAAGTACCCCTGTACAAAAAAAAAAAAAGGAAAACAACCTGTCAGCAAACTACAAATGAAGAATCTCATCTAATCAGAAAAGGGCAATTTCCCAAGAAGATACAATTATAAATACATGTGAACAAACATTAAAATGTCCAAATACAGGAAGCAAACACTAAAAACTGAAGGGAGAACTAATAACACAAGGAGTTCAGTAATAGAAACCTGTGTTCAGTAATAGAAAGGCATGCTAGACTGAAGATAGAAAGGACCCAGAGGACTTGAATGACACCAGAGACCACCTGGCCCTGACAGGACACTATCCAGGAGCCCAGCAGCAGGTTCTTCCCTGGTGCACAGAGAACGTTTCCCAAGACAGATCACACTAGGCCACAAAGTGAGCCCTAAAGAATTTAAGATTAGAATCATATAAGTGACTTTTCCAATCACAATGGAAAGAAACTAGAAATCATTACCAGTAGGAAATCTGAAGAAATCCACAAGTATGCGGGAATTAAACTACAAACTCTTGAACAACCAGTAGGTCAAAGAGGAAATCACAAGGAAAAATAGAAAATACCTTGAGACATGAACAAAAACTAGAATATACTAAAACTAACAGGGGTCCATCAAAAGCAGAACTAAGAAGTTCATAGTGGTCAATGCCTACATTAGGAAAAAAAAAAAAGATCTCAAATTAACTTTAAGGAAGTAGAAAAAAGAAGAAAACAGTAAATACAAAGTTAGCAGAAAGAAGATAAATTAGGGCAAAAATAAATAGACAATAGGAAAATATAGAAAAAAGTCAACTAAGAGTTGTCTGTTTGAAAAGGTCAATGTATTAACAAACCCTTAGCTAGACTAAGAAAATAAAGATTCAAATATCTAAAAGAAGGAAAGAGATTTTATAACTGAAGTAGCAGAAAGAAGGGAATACCATGAACAAGTGTATACGAATAATTTGGATGGTCCAGAAGAAATTAATTCCCAGTAACATACAATCCACGAAAGCTGAATCACAGAGAGAATAGGATTTTTAAAAATTTTTTGCAGCGCTGATGGCCACATCCAGGGTCTCACTCATGCTCACCAAGTGCTCAACCACTGAGTAACATCCTTGAATAAATTGTAGATGTATGACCAATAATCACAAATACCTAGGGTTCGGATTGTGGCTCAGCGGTAGAGCGCTCCCCTAGCACAGGCGGGACCCGGGTTCGATCCTCAGCACCACATAAAAATAGAAGCATTGTGTTGTATCCATCTACATCTAAAAAAATAAAATATTTTAAAATATTTTAAAAATAATAATAATCATAAATCCCACAACAAAGAAAACCCAGAACCAGATGGTTTCACTGGAGAATTCTGCCAAACTTTTAAAAAACAGTTGACATCAATTCTTCACAAACTCTTCCAAAAAATAAAGGAACAGTTTCCAGCTCCAGCATGACCCCCAGAAAAAGATACTACAGAAAACTGCAGGTGGGGCTGGGGCTCAGTGGTAGAGGGCTCGCCTTGCGTGTGCGATACCTTGGGTTCTATCCTTAGCACCACATATAAATAAATAAATAAAGGTATTGTGTCAACTACAATATATATATATATATTTGTTTTTAAACTGCAGGCAATATCTTTGATAAATATCGATGCAAAAATTCTCAACTTGGGCTGGGGATGTGGCTCAAGTGGTAGCAAGCTCGCCTGGCATGTGTGCGGCCCGGGTTCGATCCTCAGCACTACATACAAACAAAGATGTTGTGTCTGCCGAAAACTAAATAAATAAATAAATATTTTTTTAAAAAAATTCTCAACAAAATATTAGCAAATTAAATTTACCGGGGGCTGGGGTTGTGGCTCAGCGGTAGAGTGCTCGCCTAGCATGCATGAGGCACTGGGTTCGATCCTCAGCACCACATAAATGTTAAATAAAGATATTGTGTCCACCTAAAAAACTTAAAAATAAATAAATATTTAAAAAAAAAAAAATAAAATAAATAAATAAATAAATTTACCCAAGCACTAAAAGGATTCTATCACATCACCTAGTGGGATCATCCTTGGTAACCAAGGATGGTTTGATGTGGAAAATTAACAATGTAGTTGGCCACATTCACAGAAAGACAAAACCCGCAATTATGGCCCCCAGTGAAAAGCAGCATTTGAGGATGTTCAACGGCCTTCCACAGTGAGACACACGCACACTAGGAAGAAAGGCCAAGTGCCTGGCCATCAAGAGACTGTGTGTGACTGCTGACGCCTCACTCGGGGTGGAAACCTAAAAGATGATTGTGCTATGTCAGAAACCAAGCCAGGTGCCCATTCTCACCACCCCTCTGCAAGAAAAAGAAGCAAACAGCATTCAGACCAGGAAGGAAGAAAGAAAGCCTGCAGCGCAGGACAGGACCTTAAATGTAAGAAATCCTAAAGTGTCTACAAAATGCCAGTGTTAAATGAATTCAGCACAATTGCAGAATACAAAATTACACTCAAACATCAATTGGGCTTCCATGCACAAAAAAATGAGCAATCCAAAAAAGGAAATTAAGAAAAGTCTCATTTATAACAGCATCAGAAAGAATTAAGCACCTTTCGGTTTGGGGCTGGGGCTCGGGTAGAGTGCTTGCTTAGCAGTGTGAAGCACTGGGTTCCATCTTCAGCACCACATAAAAATAAATAAATAAAATAAAGGTCTATCAACAACTAAAAAAAAAAAAAAATTAAGAATAAAAATAAAGCACCTTTCAGCTGAGTGCGGTGGCACACACCTATAATCCTAGCAGCTTGGAAGGCTGAGGACAGATGATCCCAAGTTTAAAGCCAGCCTCAGCAACTTAGCAAAGTGCTATGCAACTTAACAAGAACCTGACTCAAAATAAAATATAAAGGGTTGGGGATATGGCTCAGTGGTTAAGCACCTCTGGGTTCCATCCCTGGTACAAAAAAAAAAAAGAATAAAGCACTTTTAAAGCAACTAGAGCAAGGAGGCTACAGATATGAAATGAAAACTATCAAAATTTGCAGAAAGAAATTAAGGAAGACACAAATCCATGGAAAGATACCCATATTCATAAGACGGGAACTTAGTATTAGTGTCTAGCCTACCCAGAACAGATTCCATGAAATTCCTATCAAAATCCCAATGACTTTTTTTGCAGAAAGGAAAACAAGCCGGGTGTGGTGGTGCACGCCTGTAATCCCAGCAGCTTGGGAGGCTGAGGCAGGAGGACTGAGAGTTCAAAGCCTTAGCAACTTAGCAAGATCTTGTCTCAAAATAATAAATAGATAAATAAACAAAAAGGCTGGTGATGTGGCTCAGTGGTTACCCTTGGGTTCAATCCCCAGTACCCCACCCTAAACCCGCCAAAAAATACAGTCAGGTGCGGTGGTGCACACCTGCAACCCCAGCTTCCGGGGGGGGGGGGGGGAGTTAACATAGGAGGATTCTGAGTTTGAGGACAACCTAGTAAGACTGTGTCTTACTTTTAAAAAGGGCTAGAATGTAACTCTGTGGTAAGGAGCCCCTGGGATTGGATCCTCAGTACTGCAAACAGACAAACAAAAACATACTCCAAAGTTACAGGAATAAAACAGTCTGGAAGTGTCATAAAGACTGACATATAGAGTAGTGCCATAAAAGAGAGAGCCCAGAAACAACCTCACATTTATGATCAAAGGATCTTCTATCCACATGCTGAAGAATCAAGGTGGACTCTATCCTATACCATATGCAAAAGTACTCAGAGTGAATCACAGACCTAAATCTAAGAGCCAAAACTAAACAAACCTAAAAGCAGAAGAAAGCAGAAAATCTTCATGACATTAGAACGGACACTGACTTTTTGGATGTGGAATCCAAGACACAGGAAAAAAATAAATAAACTAACTAAATAAAATGTACAGATGGGGCTACGTCAACCTCAAAAGCCTCTTCAGGACAAAGGAGACAACAGAGGGAAAGGACAAAGCTCGGAATGGCCAAAACCTTTGCTGATCGCTCATCTGACACAGGGTTGGGAACCTTTGTATACAGGATTCCTACAGCACGACAATCCCTCAGTGAAAAATGGGCAAAAGAACTGAACAGACATTTCTCCAATAAAGATGTGCAAGTGACCATCAAGCAGACGAAAAGGTGCTCAGCAACTTAATTGCCAGGAAAATGCAAATCAAAGCCACAATGAGAGGTCATCCTGTACCCATTTGGCTGACCACTCTTTAAAAAGAAAAAGTGTTGGAGAAACTGGAACCTCCAAGCTTCATCATGCTTCGTGGGACTGTGAGATGGCACAGCTGCTATCACCAGGGGCCAGGTCCTAGGTGTCCCAAACAAAGAATTGAGCACAAGTAACAGGCCAAGCGCAGGGTTACTGAAGGTGAAGGGGGAAGGGCCACTCCCCAGGGAGACTCCCCAGGGTAGAGCGGAGTGGGCCAGGCAAGAGGGAGGCTCAAGGCTTAGATCTCTGGCAACTGGTGTCTTATAAGCTGAACTGGGACACGCTCTCTTCCCTAGATGGACCTGATTGAAGACCTCACCCCATTTGCTCCCACTGGATATGTATGATACCTGATCAGAATAGTGTCCACTTTTCCCCTTTTGGTAACCTTAGAAAACCCAATTAGAATACTGTCCAATTTACCCTCATTGGTCATTTTGAAATACCAAGCCGTGGTGGGAAATGTCAGGGTGATGGGTCCTCAGTGGCAGGACTAATCGTGAACTGGGACATGAGCCCTCTGCCTGTCTTGTCTGCCAGCCGCATCCTTCTTATTCCGTGCCCCCGCCATCTTGGTGGCCCTGAACTCCCACCTAACAGCTGCCTTGGAAAACAGTGTGGAGATTGCTCAAAAAGTTCAAAATGATGTGCAGCCCAGCAGCCGCAGGTCTGGGTGGGCCTCCAGAGAAGTAAAACCAGGATTCCCAGGAGCCGTCTGCCCACCTGGGTTCAGTCTGGCATTATTCACAATAGAAGGCCCAGAAGCAACCTACCAGCTCATGGACAGATGGCAGGAAAAAAAAAAATGTGGTATGACACAACAGTTCAGCCTCAAGAAGAAGTGCTGTCACAGCTACATCGATGGCCCTGAGGACTGCCTTCGCCCGCTCAGACTGCTGTAACTAAACGCCGCAGACCCAGGCAGACCCAGATGCCTCAGACCCAACAGGGACTCGCTTTTCGCAGTTCTGGGGGGGGGCGGGGGGAGTCCAAGGTCAAGGCAGATGCAGGATGTGGGGGGTGAGCTTTCTGGCTAACCCATGGCACCCTGTCTGTGTCACATAGCAGAAGGGGCAAGGGGTCTCTTGTTCCCTCTGACGAGGGCACTAACCCCTCCATGACCTGCTCATCACCCAAAAGCCTCATCCCTGGTGCCCCCCCCCACACTTTGGAGGCTGGGATTTCATTGTGTAGATTTGGGGGAAAGGAACATTCAGGAGAGTCAGGTCTGAACCTAAAAACTACACCAAAAAGAATGCAGTCTGCTTTGAGCTTTCTTTTCCCGTCTTTAGGAGCTATTGTCAGTCTCCTATGACAAAGATAAGAACATGGGACAGGGAGGACTGGGAGGGCAAGGAGGAGGTGATCTCAGCCAGCCTGATTGGGCCAGTGAGCAGAAGTGATGTTCGGGTTGAGGATCAATTTCAGATGATAATGGAGGATGGGGAATCACACCAGGCAGAGGACAGCTGGGACAAGGGCAATGAGTGACCCAAGAAGCAGAACCAGGGCATCAAGGAGAGTGGGGCACGACCCACCACTCACTCTGCACTTTATCTTCACATTCCAGTGCCTGATTCACAGCCTGTGCTCAGGAAATGTTTGTTGAATGAATAAACAATTACATGTGCCGTGATTTTCCTCTGACAGCCCAGTGAAAATGAACAGGGGAGCAGAATATGTTGGGCCTGTTGGAAACTCATTAAAATGCTTGTGGCCACAGGGAGTAGAAACCTAGGCAGCTAAACTGCTCTGCATATTAGAGGGAGAACTTGAAGTTGGCTCAGGAGGAGGGGGGATCTGGGAGAGAGCTGTGAAAGCTGGCTTCCCTGCAGGCTGCACACTCACCTCTGCAGCAGGTTTTTTGAGATGGGGGAGGGCGAGAATTTCGGATCCAGACTTTCCCCCAGGTTTGTACCTTGCAATCAGGGTTTGCTGGCTCCTCTATCCCCTTGCTGACTCTGAGGCCCGGCTAACAGGGTTTGGTAACAGTTTTGTCTTCCAGTTCCAAGTAGTAGCTGCACTTGACACGTTTGGATATTTGATTAATTCTCAGATAAGCGATCCAAAAAAATTGTGAAGAGTCTACATTTGTTATTGATGTTACTAAATTGACCAGGTTTGGGTAAATTTTCATGGTTTGGGAGGCAAGGAATGGTCATGTAGAGATGATGTTGTTAGGACTAGCTGAGGCACGTCCCACATCTACTCTCTCCCTGCCATGGAGGTCATCAGCAACAGCCTGGGGACTGGCACCCATCTGGGCAGAGCAACGTCCTCAGCCTGCCTGGAATCCCAGAAGGCTGGTGCCTGACCTCCTGGAGCCTGCAATTCTTTGGTCACCATAAATTCCAGTCATGCTGAGACAGCTCAGACCTGCAGAGGGCTCAACACAGATGCATGAACATTGTTACCCACGAGGCGATCCCATACCCACCAGAGCCCCTCCACCTGGGAAGAGGGGGCAGCACACCCAGGAGTGCTTCTCAAGTCCATTTTGAGAACCGGGATGAGGAGTGCTGGATTCAAACCACTCTCCTTGGACATGCTCACGACACAGAATGCTTGTTTCAATAGTCCTGAGCACGAATTTTACAGAACAGAAGCGCCCAACTGTATGAACAGATGCCCATGAGTGTGAGGGCTGTTTTCCCAGGTGTAGGGGCCAAATAAATGCCTGGTGATCCCCAAATGTGGTGGCATATGCCTGTAATCCCAGTGACTCTTGAGGCTAAGGCAGGAGGATCACAAATTCAAGGCCAGCCTCAGCACCTTAGAGAGAAGTCCATTCCCTAAGAATTACAAATCATGAAAGACGGAAATTTGATTAACCAGAATCTACCAAGTGCAATTACTGCAGTAACTCAATTTTTTAAAAACAAAACTTACATTACATAAGTTTTCAATTTTTTTTAATATTTATTTTTTTTAGTTCTCGGCGGACACAACATCTTTATTGTATGTGGTGCTGAGGATCGAACCCGGACCGCACGCATGCCAGGCGAGTGCACTACTGCTTGAGCCACGTCCCCAGCCCCAAGTTTTCACTTTTTAAAACAAAACTTATGCTATATTGCATAAAGAATTTGTGTCTGATTTTTAAAAAGTCTTTACTGCACATGTGATGAATTCACCCTCACTCTGAGTAACCTGAGTGCCATCGTGAAGGCCCACCCCTGGTCCTTGTCATGGGTTGCCCACCCACAGTGATCCACTGCTTGTCCATGCATCCTCTCAGACTTTCCTGTGTACTTGCTTCAGGGAAGAAGCCTGCATGCCCCGCTGTCCAGGAGAACTTCCCAGAGAGGGCACTGTTCCCCACATCCTCTACTGATGGGCAAGTTGTATGTTTCTGTCTACAAAAATCTGCGGGTCAGGACGTCACTGAGACAATGCAGAATGAATGCCCATGTATACATATATTCAGCTCCACTAAATAAGAATTTCATAAAATGAATTTATTTTTTCATTTACATGTTTACTTACTGGTATTATATATATTTGCTCATACTAAGCACTCTCTGACACTGAGCTCCCTAAATAAACATTTTAACCTTCCTTCAGCAATTTTTGTTGTTGATTTTGTTTTGCTTTGTTTTGTTTTGTTGACCCTGAGATTATGTGGTTTGTAAAGGATATTGCTACTTGGTTTATTTATGGGGGAAGAATTCTTGCTGTTGCTTGCAGAAATATAATTGTAGTTTTTCCTTTGGGAAGAAGATAAATCAGATTAAGTAAAATAAGAGATGAAGATGAAACTTTTTTTTTAAAGAGAGAGAGAGAGAGAATGAAATTTTTTGATATTTATTTTTTAGTTTTTGGTGGACACAATATCCTTATTTTATTTGTATTTGGTGCCAAGGACCAAACCCAGCGTCCTGCGCATGCCAGGCGAGCGCGCTACCGTTTGAGCCACATCCCCAGCCCAGATGAAACTTTTATTTCAAGTGGTGGTAATGAAATTTAAAATTCTGAACAGATCTAAATGATATTCCAATCAACTGAAGAACAATGTTTGAGATTTCTTTCTTTGTAGAAACCATTTACATTTAGACACTGTGAAAACATTTGTTCTTCCTCAAAAACTAAATTTGTGTAAATGAATATTTTACACACACACGCGCGCGCGTGTGTGTGTGTGTGTGTGTGTGTGTGTGTCTCACATATCTTCTGAGACAGGGCCTTGCCCAGGCTGGCCCCCAACTCCCAGTCCCAAACAACCCTCCTGCCTCGGCCCCCTGAGCAGGGGCAGCACCGCCATACCTAGCATCTCATTCTTTTTTTTTTAATATTTATTTTTTAGTTTTTAGGTGGACACAATATCTTTATTTTATTTTTATGTGGTGTTGAGGATCGAACCCAGTGCCCAGTGCATGTCAGGCGAGCGTGCTACCACTTGAGCCACACCCCCAGCCTGCATCACATTCTTTTTAAGAAAGCATTTCCCAGCAGTTCTCAGGTTGGAGAGCTAGAAGACACTTGCCAGTGCGCTTGGCCCATCGTGACAATGCTGTGGGACTTTGTTCCTCAGTGTTCAGATCTGCCTACTGACTAGATACCTGCAGTGGCACTAGTCCTTGGCGTCCTAGCTCCAAGGACTTTCCAACAACTGGTTCTCCTTCAAAAGCCAACACTTCTAATTTCTAACCAAGGGAAGGAAACCTCTCCAATGAGATTCAGCTTCTGAAGCAGAGGACGCTGTCTTCTTGTGAACCATGTTGGGGTTTGTCCCCCATAGGACTGCCTGTCAGTCTTGGATTGCCGGTCCTCTCCCCGGGGAGCTAGGTGCATTTTCAGAGTGCCCTGTACAGGTGGAGCGTAATGAATATTGGGTGGGACATGACAAAGCCACTCCCTTTCCCCAGCTGCCATTTTGCCCATAGCTGTCAGGCCCTTTCCCATGGGGCCCCTGGGGCTCTTGCTCCCCCTTCTCCCCTCCAAGCCAATAAGCAGCTTGGCTCCATCTGCCCCTCGGTTTGTTCCATCCAATACATCAGGTACAAAAACAAAATAGCCAAGTCTACTGAGTATAATGACATTAATTAATAGGTAATTAACAGTAGAACTCAAAACAAGGGCCTCAGGAACTTGGCTTTAGAAGCTGTCAGCCATCCCTCTTTGTCAAACAGGTTCATTCTTCTGAAGTGGACTGTCCAAGGCTGGACATTGTGTTTGGAAACATATGTGTGACCTACCTACAAAGATGTCATAATTGAGACATCACTTATTAGAGTGAAATCTTGAAAGTAAACGCAAACTGGAGATTAGTCAGTGAATTGTGGCCCATCTACAAGGTAACTATGGTGACATGACCTCTGTGGAGAGAGCCATGGGGATCTTCTGGGAGTGATCAAGCTACAAAATGAATATCTATTTAAAATGTGCCTTGGGGCTGGGGATGTGGCTCAAGCTGTAGCGCGCTCGCCTGGCATGTGTGCGGCCCAGGTTCGATCCTCAGCACCACATACAAACAAAGATGTTGTGTCTGCCAAATACTAAAAAATAAATATTAAAAAAAAAAAATGTGCCTTGGATTGCAATGATGCCATATTAGTTTACTTAGCAATAGAAAATAGTATTGTGGAGAAATATTGAACAACTTGGAGAAAAGTTCCCTCAACCCTGGGGTTGAGTGAAGTAAAATGAGCTGCAAAACAGAATTTAACCACATCATCTCAATTTAGGGGGAAGAAAAATGTGCATATGCTTGGTGAAATGAGGCCACTGTTATTTACCCAACGTCAGCAGTGTTATGCATACAGATTTTAAATTCTCTATTTGCCCGCAAGATCTGAATTTTCTATAGTTAACTCACTGTCCTTTTGAAACAAAGAGAGAAGACAGCCTGTCTCAGAATACTTTGTTCCAGAGTAGTTTAGTGCCTGCTCTGGTCTCCTCCTCCCCAAATGCTTATGCTGAGATTCTAACTCCCAATCCATGGAGTCAGGACATGGCCACTCTGGAAGGTGATGAGAACTTGGAGGCAGAGACCTCGTTTGTGGAATTAGTGACCTTATGAAAAGACCCCTGAGAGCTCCCTGGCCGGTTCTGCCATTCGAGGTAACAGTGAAGACAGCCATTTGTCAACTGGGGGTGGCTCACCACACTCCAAGTCTGCTGGCACCTGGGTCTTAGTCTTGCCAGCGTCTAGAACTGACAATGCATCGCTGTTGGTCAGGCCCCAGGTTAGGGTGCTGAGTCACAGCAGCCTGGGCGGACTAAGATGCCACAGGAGCAGCCTTAGCCCTAGTGGCACAAGGCTTCACGCCAAGACTCAGGAACCAGCTTCCTCAACATAGCAGCCCTGGGTTGGACCCCACTGGGGTCCTCATGGTTTCCCATGGTCCAGTGTGCTCTTGATCTACCTTGAGTCCTGCTCTAATATCTGAATTTAAAAAGAGGGAAAATGTGAAGGGAATTGATATTTCAGGGGAACAAGCCAGGCCAACTTCAACTAAAGTAGTAACAAGAGGAAAATTCTGGACTCAAAGAAGTTTCCCAGGGAATATGTTGCTGCCTAACCATAAATTCGCTCACCATTTTTGGTGGAAGGACACCAAGAAGATGGTATGTTAATAGTCACAGGTACAGTAAAGGCAGTGGGATTTGGGTGTGATTCTACTTGTGATAAACAACTTCAGACCCAGCCATCCCACTTCTGGGCACTTAGCCCAAAGTTTCAACGTCAGTGTATCAAAGAGACATCTGCACTCTGTTCCCTGCAGCCCTCCCCAGAGACCAGGATGGAATCACCATGTCCACCAGCAGAAGGGATGAGCAAATGTGGCAGGGACACACAACGCTGCCCTGTTCCACTTTGAAAAAGAAATATTGTCATTTATGATGTCATGGATGGAACCAGAGATGATTATAAAATAAGCCAGACACATGAAAACAAATGGGGTGTGTTCTCGTACTCATGGAATCCAAGCAATCAGACCCAGTTCAGAAGGGAACAGTGTGGTGCGGAGTGGGGGGACTGTGACAGTCAGCAGGCACAAAGTCCCCACAGGAGCTGCGGGAACAGTGGGTCTCTTTGATATCTTTTGCACAGCACGGTGAATGTAGTAAATAATAATGTCTTGTCTTATACATTTCAAAATTGCTGAGAGTAAATTTCAATGTTCTCCCTAGAAAACACATTCTCACACAAAGAAGGACTTGAGCACAGGTCTGAATATGTGCAGCAAATCCCACCATTCTGCATAAATATGATGCACCACTAAAAAATGAAATACAAGTATCTGAGGTGGTAGATACGTTAATCAGCTTGATTTAATTATTCACTGTTCCTTCCACAAATCATACCCTCACTTTGTACCCCCCATCTATATGTAAAACTATAATTTGTCAATTTACAATGAATAGAATATTTTCAAATTACTCAAACTTTTTAAAGTAATAATTTCATAAACAAATTCAGATATTTCAAATTTCAAATAGTTTAGAATGGTTAATATTTATTAGTCAATATGTCTTTCAAATAATAAATATTTTTTTAAAGAGAGAGAGAGAGAGAGAGAGAATTTTAATATTTATTTTTTAGTTATCGGCAGACACAACATCTTTGTTTGTATGTGGTGCTGAGGATCGAACCGGGCCGCACGCATGCCAGGTGAGCGCGCTACCGCTTGAGCCACATCCCCAGCCCAATAAATATTTTTTAATTCAATTTTTAACATTCTCAGTCTCCTTGCTTAAGACTCTGTGTACATGCTGAAGATTCTTAAACTCATATTTCTGCTAAGTCTCTCCCCTGAATCTGGATTTGAACGTCCACCTGCTACCTGGACGTCCACACTGGACATTAGGTGGCGCCTGACTGTTGGAGCACTGTAGCTGACCCTGGCCTCCCTGAGGAGCCTGCTGCTCCCTCTCTGTCCGGCTGGGAGCTCAGGCCAGCAGCCTGGGCCCCTCCTTTCTCTTGCCTCTCAGAGGTAGTCAATCAGCAGGTATCAGACTCTGCTTCAGACATATCCAGAATCTGACCATCTCTGTTTCCCCTGTCACCTGGTCCAAGCCGCCATCATCATTTATCCTCACCCAACTTCCCTCCATCTTCCCATCTTCTATGGGGGATCCCCAAAGCCCAAACTCCCCTGGAAAGGGGGTTGTGGGGTATTCACGTCCACAGACCTGGTCCATGCAAGATGGCCCTGGGCAGAGACAGGGAGAGGAAGGGTGGAGGGGACCCTGGGAGCCAGTAAGTCACAAGGAGCTGGCGTTTATACATCCATGACCAGCACTGCTAGGACAGGCTCATCCCCTGGGCACTGCTGGGTGGCAGCTTCTCCCTGCAGGGACAGATCCTCCTTTGTTAAAGGACCTGGCCTGTGTGGGTGTGTGTGCACACATGCAAACACACACGCACACACTTCCTTAGAGTTTAAGTAGGTAGGCTATGTTAAGGCCATCTTGTGCTATGCTGAATGACCAGTGTTGAGACTGACTTCTACATGCTGAGTGGCCTTCTCGACTGAGAGTCTATTTTGACGGGAAATGGTTGGTGTCTCCTGAATAGCAGCCAACACTGTGGTCTCTTCCAGCTTCTGCCCACTCCCACCCCCGGGTGGCTTCCCACTTCCCTCTTGGTGTAAAATGATTCCTCCTGACACTGCTGTGGCCAGCCCTTCCCCAACCAAACCACCTCTTCTCTGTCAGGACTTTTTCCTTCTGTTTTTTTTTTTTTTTTTTTTCTTTTAAGTCAGGGAAAAGAGTTGTATTAGAAAGAAACCCACTGTTACTTTCAACATCTCAGGTTTCTGTAATGGACATTTAAGAGCCTTTGGGTCTTGGGGCTGGGATTGTGGCTCAGTGGTAGAGCATTCGCCTCTCATGTGTGAGACCCTGGGTTTGATCCTCAAAACCACATAAAAATAAATAAACAAAATAAAGATTTTTAAAAAAAGAGGCTTAAAAAAAAAGAGCTTTTGGGTCTTAAGACAAATTTGGAAATAGTGATTATTCAGAAAACATTCATTGAGTACCTCTGTGTGCTAATATCTGTGTCCAGGTTGCATTGCTGTAAGAAAATGCCCAAGGCTTTGTAAGCGAACGTAGTTTATTTGCCTCACAGTTTTAGAGACTAAAAGTCAAAAGATTGGCAGCCCATCTATTTGACCTCTGATGAGGACCTCCCTGGCTGCGTCACAATATGGCAGATGGCATCATGGTGGGAGTGTGTGCAAGAGTGGCATTTCACAGAGGAAGGGAGACCAGGAGGGGACCAGCCTGGCTCTTCCATGATGGTCTGCTTGGGGGAAGTAACCAACCCTTGCGAGCTCTACCCCACAGGCCCCCTTCACCAGGGCGGAACCCTGGTCCACCCCCATCTCCCAAGAGGCCCCACCTCAAAGCTCCCTGCACTCTCTGTTCTGGTAAGTTGGAGCCAAGCCTCCAGCACATGGACTTTTGGGACACAAATCACCTCCAAACTGTCCTGGGTACTGCAGACCTGGCCCTTCGGCCTCTTCTGGAATTGGGCCCTTCTCCTGAACTCCCTGTGTGTGGCCTCCCTGTCTGCAGCCTCCATCTAGCTCCAAGCCCTTGCCCACAGTTGATTCTTGGGGTGTCTCTGGGATTCTGTAGGACACCCCGAGCTCACCACCTGCTGCGCTCTCTGGGCTCCCCGTCTCGCACACCGGGCTCTTCATCACAGGCCTCCCGGGGTTGCTGCTCCATGGTGGCTGAACTGTGCCAGGAACCCCCATCCACACTGAAACCCCAGGAGGGAGGGGACCCTCAGGATTTAACACAACTGCTCTCTAGGGACACGACAGGCTCTCAGCAATGTTCTTGTCATTGAATAAATGAAGGATAAACCATTATGTAGATACATGTATAAAACTTCTAAATCGATGTGCCAGATCTCCGGCCTGACTCGCAGAAAAGATAAACAGGGACAGACGGATGCTCAGCTGGTCATTCCCTCTGCCAAATCCCAGCTGTCCATCTCTGAGCCAGTGCTTATAAAGCAGGCCTAAGGTGACATCAGGTTCCGCCCATATATGTTTTCTATTATCACTGGAATCAAGCTGCAAGTTGTTTGGCTGGTTGGTTCTGAAATTCTCAGCACGGCCTTCATGGTTGTTCAGGAATTAGAATCCAGTTCCATCAGAGGTGACAAATAGCACCTCGGGCTGCGACCTGCGTGCAGTCTGCCTCTGAGGGCTCTGCACGGCCTTGCAGAGACCATAGCCAGATCTCCACACTGGGCCCCAGCAGGTCCATCCTGAGCAGCTCTTCTCTCTCAAGAGGCACAAGATGCCAACAGACATTTTGGAAAACACATCCTCAAGGGATTGCTTTTTTGATGATTTGATGACTTGATGACTTGATGATTCTCCTGGTATATTGAGAATCAGCCTTGGTTCTGGGGGTCTCTCGGCTTGACAGGAGGGAAACCCCACTACAGCCACGTTTTCTTTGGTACCAGGGATTGAACTCAGGGGCACTCGAGCACTGAGCTACATCCCCAGCCCTACTTTTGTATTTTATTTAGAGACAGGGTCTCACTGAGTTGCTTAGCGCCTTGCCATTGCTGAGGCTGGTTTTGAACTCATGATTCTCCTGCCTCAGCCCCCTGAACAGCCACATTTTGACAGCACTTGAAACTGCTCTGAACTTGGACTCACAAGCACTGAGGAACCAGGCACAGTGGCACACACCTATAATCCCAGCTGCTTGGGAGGCCGAGGCAGGAGGATCACGAATTCAAACCCAGCCTCAGCAACTTAGCAAGGCTCTAAGCAACTCAGTGAGATCCTGTCTGTAAACAATAAAGGTCTGGGGATGTGGCTCAGTGGTTAAACTCCCCTGGGTTCAATCCCCAGTACCAAACAACAACAAAACCACATTGATGAGTTTGTATTTTTTACAAAAACAATCATTTGGAAGCCCATCAGGGGCACATGGACAGTGGATAGATCAAACGCCAGAGGAGTAAAATAATTGGCCCAGTACCCTACATACAGGAGAGACCAAAGCTGCAGCAAATGACCATGAAACCCTTGGGAGATGTGTCAGCCTATCCAACCTTCAGAGCCCAGCCCAGGCAACATCGTGGAGTCAGAAAAGGACAGGCAGAGGAAGGCACCTGCCTGTGGCACTTCTCTGCACCTGGACAGCCAACGTTGACCGATAGGAGGGCAAGCAGGGGACAGCCACCTTAACATGCCCAGCAGGGTATAAAACAGTTCCTGTGTCTGAGAAAAGGCCTTAGCCCATCTTAGGTGGCTACAAACCAACAACTGTGCACAGGACAATTGAAATATCAAAAACCAGTCAAGAGGAGCTGTCAACCCTCTGTGCCTTTAAAAGAAGGAACATAAGAGACAAATGGCACCTTGCCCCCTCCCCACTACCAATCGCACTACTGGGGAATTCTGTATCTTTCTTCCACTTTCCTTTTTAACTCCTGCTCGCTGGCTGATCCCGACTCCTACAGGTCATATCCTGGGATGACAAAGCAGCCATTGGTGGCTTCAGTTTCCAGAGCGGATCTGTTGCCTCCTTGCTCCTGACATTTCCCATCTTCCTCCTCCTGTGACTGTCAGGAAGAGGTATTGTTTCCGCTGTTGACCGGTGACAAGTCCTTGCTTCCCCAATGTTGAAGTATAACACCAGAGAAGCACCCCGAGGCAAGGTCAGAGTGGAAAATAGAAGTTTATTAAAGGACAGCAGAAAAGACTTTTCCCGGAGGAAGAAGGGGACCCAAGAGATGGAATCTGTGGAAGTGCGGTTGTCTCCCCTTTTTATAGTTCTTTCAGTGTTGGAATGTAGGTGGGAAGGCCCGAGGGGTGGGACACAGGTGGGCCAAAGGAGTAATCTGAGCAGGAAGGACTTCTGAGTCAGCATCTTCAAGTTTGCTGGGGGCTGTTCTTTAACACTTCTTTGGGATGGGCTCTGGCCTTGGGCTTTTCCCGGACTTCATTAACATTCCAAGAGTTGTTCAACTTTTCCCGGAATTCATTCTCAACATGGCCTCCATTTTAGATCTCACTAGATATTAGACCCGATTTACCTAACTACACTGACTACCTAACTTTAAATCTGGCTTCAGCATGTTGTCCACCACGGGGTTAGTAGAGCTGCTGCTAATCCCAGGAAGATCTGGGGTTGGGAAACAGGAGGAGGAGGTGGGAAGCAGGAGGAGACCCTGCAGAAGGTCCCATGATAGAGGACTTGCACTGGAGGTTCAGCTGGAGAAGCTCTTGTCTAAAGCACAGGCACCTGCCTGTGGCCCTTCTCTGCACCTGGGGATTGGGGACTCTTCCTCCAGAACCTTCTGTCTGGGGCCATGGCCACATGATGAGGCTGCCTCTGGGCCCTGCTCCACTGTTCTGTTGAGTCTAGCTGGGGAAGAGAAACCAGAGCCCAGGCTCCTGTGGCTCCACAGACGCCATGCCATTGCCTGTTACAACAGTAGCTGAAACAGCCGAGCCGACCTCCCATCTCCCAACAGCTCACACTGGAAGAAGTGGAGCCCCAGGGTTCATCCCTGCTCCTCCCTTCAGAGGAGCATGTGGGCCTCACAGCCCTACCCAGCCCAGGCGAAGGCCTGGGGGAGCAGCTGCTGCCCGGGTTTGCCTCTTACCCTCTGGGGCAGCCTCCTCTGTAGAGAGCTGGGTAGACCATAGGCAGGTACACAGAGGGGGCTCATTTATTAATTTTTAGGGTTTTTTTAATATATATTTTTTAGTTGTAGATGGACACAATAACTTTATTTTATTTATTTTCATGTGGTGGTGAGGATCAAACCCAGGGCCTTGCATGTGCTAGGCGAGCGTTCTACCGCTGAGCCACAACCACAGCCCCTCAACTTATTTTTAAAACATATGTAAATTTCCTTCTCTCCCTCCCCTCCTGCTCCTCCCTAATCTCCCCCTCCCTAATCTCAGGGGAAACAGGATCACCCTTCTTCCCCATCCCAGGCTGAGCTATCTATCCTGGAGCACACCCTGACTGCAGGAAAGAAGTCATCCAGACTTGGGGGATGGCACCAGAACATCTCAGAAATGACCATCTCCTAGATAAACAAGCGAATCACAACTCCAGATGGAGAACATGTGGATTTTTTGATTCAGCTCTTTAAAACCCTCCTGTTCCCCCGTGATGGGCAGAATCAACCTCTGCCACAGGAGTCCTCTGGGTTTCTCTTTTACTAGAGAAGCAATGAAACTTTTTTTTTTTCTTTTTCTCAAAACCATGTCCTCGTTATTCAACGGGCACTGGGGACAAGGACCAAGCTTTCATCAACACTCCTGCCTCAGCCTCCTGAGTCACTGGGATGACAATTGTATGACACTAAACCCAGCTAATGATGAGATTCAAGTCAATGTTTTTTATTTTTCTATTTATTTTTTACTTTTCTATTTACTTTTGGTATTTAGGATTGAACTCAGGGATGCTTAACCACTGAGCCACATCCCCAACCCTTTTTTTAAAATATATATTTTTTTTAGTTGTAGATGGACACAATACCATTATTTTATTTATTTTATTTTTTTATTTTTATGTGATGCTGAGGATCAAACCCAGTGGCTCACATATGCTAGGCAAGCGCTCCACCACTGAGCCACAGTCCCAGCCCCTCCCCAACCCTTTTTATATTTTATTTTGAGATGGGGTCTTGCTAAGTTTCTTAGGGTCTTGCTAAATTTCTGAGGCTGGCTTTCAACTTGCAGTCCTCCTGCCTCAGCCTCCAAAGTCTCTGGATTACAGTTGTATGCCACTATGCCAGGTTAATGATGGGATTCAAGTCATAAATAATCCAGCAACTCTTAATTAAGAAACCCTAACTTCTCTTACTTCTTCCTCCTTCTATCCTCTGGCCTTTATAATTAAACAGCTCAGAATTTTTCTTTTATCAGAAGAATTTAGTAGTACATATATAACATCTATAATTTATTTCATAATAATTTACTAAAAATAGATAAAGCAGATATGGCAAAAGAATTACTCATAAATCAGCTGATGGACAAATATTTATATAATTTTCTCTTCTCTATATATTTGTGAGGTTAAAAATTAACACACAATTATTTTCAGGTAAGTATTTAAAAAAAAATTTTTTTTTTCAGTACTGGGGACTCTACCCCTGAGTTATATCCCCAGACCACTTTGTTTTTTATTTTGAGATAGGGTCTTGCTAAGTGGCCAAGGCTGGCCTGGAACTTATGGTCCTCCTGCCTCAGCCTCCCAAGTCACTGGAATTACAGGAATGCACCACCACGCAGCTCAAAATAATTTTCTTACGTACTACCATAGAGCCTGTATATATAAAGTCCTGCTGGAACAGTAAGGTGTGGTCAAAAAAATCAAGTTTACAACAAATTTAGTTTAAAGCTCTGGAGTAGTTTTATTTTGTAATTCTAGAATCAAGTAATAATTTCATTTCCATAAAAATGTTCTGATGGTTTGCACAAAGGATGGTTTTATAGACAGGGAAGGGCTAAAGAAAGCAGAAACAGAACAAAGAGTGGGTTTATGGCTTCAAAGTTCCTTTCCTTGTAAAGGACGTGACAGAGAGAACCATTAAAAAAAAAAAAAAACCCAATGAGTTAAACCAGATTATTTCAAGTTCCTTTTTTTTTTTTTTGGTAATGATTAAAGAGTGGGTACTTCATTATGCTGAATGAAACTGGCCTGTTTGGGAAATTCAGTTATCTTCTTTGACTTCTTGGAAGGTCAGAAAGCAACTTAGTTTCTGTTTAAAGACATGGAAATTTAGCATGAGTGACTCCATCTTGATTTTCAGTCTGTTCTATTGGAGCCTCCGGAGGAGCTGAGTCCCAAACAAGGGCCTCCATAATCTCTATGGAACAGTGTTAAGACATGCTATCTTTTGCTATTATTTTTTAAATTAAAAATAGATATTATGCATTAATTTCCTGGTGCTTCCAAAACAAATTACCACAAATTCAGTGTCTTAAAACAACAAATAATTCACTCCCAGTTCCAGAAAAGTTGGAGATGGATGGTTCATCAGCTTCTGGGGATGCCGCAGGCTGGGTGTCCCCGGCTTGCTGCAGCATCTATCCCAGCTTTGCTCAGTCTTCAGGGACCTCTCTGTGTGTCTGAGCCTCTCTCTTTATAAAGATTAGGGCCTACCCGCTTCTGGTAGAGTCCTATCTTGGCCTAACTGATTGATTATATCTGCAACCATCCTGTTGCTAATTAAGGTCACATTCGGAGGCCCTGGGAAAGACAGAGTTTGGGAGGACACCATTCAACTCAGTGCACATCTCCTCCTGAGCTGACACTTCTACCCGGACTCTCAGTCCTGCTCTCCCAGCGGCCAGTCCCTGGCTGCCCTGCAGAGCTCCTCCAGGGCAAGGTGTCTTCCAAAGAAAGTACTGAAGTGAGATTTAAGTGGAGCGAAGTCCCAGGTTTGTTTCAGGTGTATCATGAAGATAATGTGAACACAGCTCCTTACCTCTTCATTAATCAGGGTTTCAAGGCAGGCAAGTTTTAAACAGCTTTGCAAACTTCCCAAATGAGAAGTATTTATGTTTTTAGAATTTATTTGCTTAGCTGCCTGGAAAGAAATTAGCAGTGAGCAGTGTGTGGAAAAGCCAGCAGAACAGCTCAGCCGTTGACACATGTGTGGTTTTAGGACTAGGAAAATTCTGCCCACAAATCTTTTATCTGATAAGTGATTAATATCCAAAATATAAAGAGAGTCCCTAAAGCTCAGCAACAAAAAACAAAACAACCATCTCAAAAATGGATTTGAATAGACATTTCTGGAAAAAAAAAAGAGATTTAAATGGCCAATGAGCATATTAAAAATCCATATCACAAATCATTAGGGAAATGCAAACTCAAACTACAATGAGACACCCCTCATGCCTATTAAGATGGCTATTATAAAAAAAATAAGGAAAAAAAAAACTAGAAAGTCACCCGTGCTGGTCAGGATGGGGAGAAATTAGACCACCTGAATGTTGTTGGTGTTGATGCAAAGAAAAGACCACCGCCTCCAATTTTAAACCAAATTAAAGCAGCTTATATAGTGTGTACACAAGAGAGAGCTGGCCAGTGGCTGACTCACCGGGAAAACAAGGCCAGAGGACAGCAGTTGGTCTGATAACAGGGAAGTTTTTATAACACAAAAAGGGGGTGTCTTGGGAACTTAGAGCTGACAGGGTTCAGGCAAGTGAAATACAAGGGCAGATCGCAGGTTAATGATGTGCATGGCTTAACATCTCAAGGAAGGGAGCCGACTCCAACATCAGGGTTGATGAGGAGCAGCTGGGATTTCAGGGAGGGTGGTTATCTGGTCAAGGAGAGCTGGGCACCAGTAAACTCAAAGCACAGGCAGGAATCCCAAGCAAGTTTTTAAAACATCAAATTATGGCCAAGCCAAATAGAAATCTTAACATTTTACAGCAAAACAGAAATGAACTTTTCATGCCTTTGTGACAAGATGGCTCCCAGTCTTAAGATGGAACTAGGCTGGGTTCATCAAAGGTTAAGTGACCCAGCCATCATGCAAAGCAGTGTGGCGATTGTCAACAAACTAAAAAGGGAGTTCCCCTTGAGCCAGCAAGCCCTCTTTGGGGCCTGTACCTACAAGATTTGAAAGCAGGGTCTTGACTTATTTGTACACCAATGTTTATCCCATCATCATTCACAATATTCACATCATTCACAATTAAAATGTGGACACAACACAAGTGTTTATGGATGGACAAATGGATAAGAAAATGGGGCACAGACTAGACAGAATGTTATTCAGCCTCAGGGGGAAAGGGAGTCTAGCATGCATGTGGTCCTGGGGTCCATTCCCAGACCATCAAAAAAAAGGGAAATTCTGACCTACGTTACAACATAGCTGAAACTTGAAGTCATCGCACTTAGTGAAACAAGCCCATCACGAAAGAAAGAGGAATACTGGCTGCTTCCACTTACATGAGGTGTCTAGAGTAGTGAAAATCGCAGAGACAGAAAGTACAATGGCATCTGCTACCAGCTTGGGGCAGGAGGTTGGGGAGTTAGCACTTAATGGGTGTAGAGTTTTGTAAGATAAAAAAATAGATGTGGAGCCAGAGTGGTGGTGATGGCCATGCAGTAAGGTGGATGCGCCGGGCACTGCTGACCTGCACTCTTGAAATCGGTGTGTCTTGCTCTTTCACCACAATGAAAAACGTTGGGGAAAAAGTAAAGGAGGAATAAAACTTTCTCAGGCAAACACAACTTGAAGGAGTTGTTGCCAGGAGATCTGTGTTGCCAGGATTGTTAAAAGCTCTTCAGATGGAATCAGCACAGGACGCGGCCAGACCCCTCCCTGGTGTTTATCACGCACGAGGAACTAAAGTCATCTGCTCCAGGGATATGTGCTACCCATGTCCACAGCAGCCCAGTTCACAACAGCCGAATTGTGGAGCCAGCCTAGGTCCTTCAGAGGATGAATGGACAGAGAAAATGGGGTGTGTATATATACAATGGAGTTTTATTCAGCCATAAAGAAAAATGAAATTATGTCATTTGCAGGAAAATGGATGGAACTAGAGAGCATCATGTTAAGTGAAATAAGCCACACTCAGAAGGTCAAGGGTCGAATGTTTTCTCTCACATGTGGAAGATAGAGAGCAAAAAGGAAAAGAAAGTTGGGGTGGATCTCATGAAACTCAAAGGGAGATGAGTAGAGAAAAAGGGATCAAGGGGTGGGAGGTAGGGAGGGAAGGGGAGTGCTGGAGGGTGAGATTGGCCAAATTATATTGCTGTATTGTGAGCATGTATGAATATGTAACAACAGATCCCACCAGTATGTGTGACTGTAATGCCCCTGATAAAATAATAGAGAAAGAAAAAAAGATCTTCACAATGAAGACAAATGATGCAGGCCAGCAACTCGGATCTATGGAAATAAAGGAAGAATATGGAAGAAAGAAGAAAGAAAGGTAAAATGAAAACTTAAGAAAATAATATTCTTCTTCCCTTCCTACAAATGCAGCTAAAGATGATTCATAATTGCTTCTGATGATTTGTATACATTCTTATAAATGAGATACTTTATATAAATTATTCCTAGATTATTATTGTGTATATGGTTATTTTCATTTAATTCTAGTGAAATAAAGAGTTAATTCTACTCCATAAAACTATAATTGCATGCATTTTTTCCGCTTTATGCCATTTTTTTGGGTACCAGGGGTTGAAACCAGGGCATTAACCACTGAGCCACACCCCCAGCACCGCTGCCTTTTTTTTTTTTTTTTTTTAGTTGTCAATGGACCTTTATTTTGCTTATTTATAAGTGGTACTTATGATTGAATCCAGTGCCTCACACATGCTAAGCAAACACTCTACCACTGAGCTACAACCCCAGCCCCCTTTTTAAATTTTTTATTTTGAAACAGGGTCTCACTGAGTTGCTTTGAGCCTTGCCAAGTTGCTGAGGCTGACTTTGAACTTGTGATCCTCCTGCCTCAGCCTCCCCAGCTGCTGGGATTTCAGGCATGCACCTCTGTGCCCGGCTTCTGTATACTCTTAACTGTTGGGAAAAAAACACATGCTCTTGATTTAACATATTTGGCTCAGGAAAAATTGATATGCTATACTTTTACCTAGAAGGCTTTTGATTGGTCTCTGCATCAGGGTAAATCTTTACTTTTGGACTTTGAGACTGTGCAAAACTGCTTTTCAACTTCATCTCAGATGAAACAGAGTTAACTACTCTCTTTTCTTCCTTGATATGCCTATTTCCTCCACAATTTTAGATGGGTCTAGAGATGTTAGCCATGACTTTAAAAAAAAAAAAGAAGAAGAAAAGATAATAGCTGGGGGCAGTGGCTCATGCCTGCAATCCTAGCCACCCCAGAGGCTGAACAGGCAGCATAGTCAATTTAACAAGACCATGTCTCAAAATAGAAAGGTTTTTTTAAAAATTTAATTTGTTATATATGACAACAGAATGCATTAAAATTCGTATTACACATACAGAGCACAATTTTTCACATCTCTGGCTATACACCAAGTAGAGTCACATCCTTTGTGTCTTCATACGTGTACTTGGGTAATGATGACCATCGTGTTCCACTGTCTTTCCTACCCCTATGCTCCCTCCCTCCCCTTTTCCTCTTTGCCCTATGTAGGTTTTTTTTAAAGGGCTGGGATGCAGCTCAGTAGTAGAGCACCCTGGGTTCAATCCCAATAACACACACACTCACAAAATAAAAAAATATATATTGTATTAACTTCCAAAAGAAAAGCCAGGAGCAGTGATATAAGCCTCTAGCCCCAGCCACTCGGGAGGCTGAGGTGGGAGGATCATTGGAACCCAGGTGTGCGAGGTGACATAGTAAGATCCTGACAAAATAACCCAACCCCTACTGTCAAGAGTATCTAAAAAGATGCACACCTGTAATCTCAGTGGCTCGGGAGGCTGAGGATCACAAGTTCAAATCCAGCCTCAGCAAAAGTGAGGTGCTAAGCAACTCAGCGAGACCCTGTCTCTAAATAAAATACAAAATAGGGCTGGGGATGTGGCTCAGTGGTCGAGTGCCCTTGAGTTCAATCCCCAGCACCCGCCCCCCCCCCCAGCCAAAAAAAAAAAAGATGTGTGAGAATAATGAAAACATAAGATCCCATGACATGTTAAGAAGAAGCCTCAGTGACAGTAATTCTGAGGCAAGATATCAAAATAGATTGAATCTTTATTTTAAAAACTGCTATATATTCTTTGAATATTTCATTAGTTTTCAGGGCTGGGGGTGTAGCTCAATGGTGGGGCCCTTGCCCAGAAGGCACAAGCCCTGGACTCAATCCCTAACAACCTTAATATATATATATATATATATATATATATATATATATATATATATATATATATATATATATATATAAAATAACTAAATATTTCACTAAAATTTTCTTTCCTGATGCCCATGTCTATCAACACACTCTGTATCTGACACAAAGCGATTTCTCTGAAATGATAGTTTTCTATGAAATGATATTTTATCATTACAAGAGTCTCAGTTGCTGTCCTCTCTTCCCTATCTGCAAATCCTAGCTGTCTCATTAAATAATCTGCCCTCAACATCTGCAGGTTCAGATTTCTCAGAAAGAGAGGGAGGGAGGGAGGGAGGGAGAACAGAACCCCGCAAAGTTCCTTCAAGGAGGAACTCTGAACCCAAGTTACAGGAAAGGTCTCTGCCTGGGTTGGCCTCACTTCCCGTCGTGGTGAACGCAGGCTCTGTTCTCTAATTGACTTTAGCCCTGCTCAGGATCCTTGGGAGGATTTCAGTTTTTCCTTTGTGTGTTTGCTGACACTGTGCTAGGCATTGAACCCAGGGCCTCATGCAGGCTGGGCAACTGCTGGACCCTGGAGTCCCAGCCCCAGCCCCAGGACCCTTTAATCCTAGGTCCCATGCATTATGTCCCAGTTGGAATTTCCCTGAATCTGAAAAGGTTTGGATGAGCTACAATACTGAGCTTCAAATCAGAAATGAAACTTCGTGTGGTAGGAAAAGTTCAGAACCCAGAAGTACCTGTGCTGGTAAAACATTTTTGGTAGACAGAATTTTTGTAAAAATAACACACACTAATCACAAAATTTCAAACAATAAAGATGGTAAAACAGAAAGGAAAATGCCAGGAAGGCCCCTGAGTATGTCCACCTCTGCCCCAGGGAGACACTGTGGAGTGATTCTTTCTGGCCGTGTGCATGTGGATGTATTTGCATGTGTGTTCAATTGATTTCACACACTGTTACTAAATTTTCTCTGTTTAATCCATGATATATCAAAGGCATCAGCCATCTCTCTTCTCTCTTTTTTTGCAGAATCTTACTAATTTGCATAGGTTCTGTATAAGTTCCTGAGGCTGACCTTGAACTTGTGATGTTCAGCCTCTTGAATCGCTGAAATTACACCCAGCTCCATGTCATTTTAGTACCTTTTTATTTTTTTCTTCTGGTACTGGGGATTGAATCGAGGGGTACATTTTGGTACTGGGGATTGAATCCAGGGGTACATTCCCAGCCCCTTGTTTAATATTTCATTTGGAGACAGGGTCTCACTAAGTTGCTTAGGGCCTCGCTACATTGCTAAATGCTAAGGCTGGCTTTGAACTTGCAATCCTCCTGCTTCAGCCTCACCTGCCACTGGGATTACAAGCATGCAACACCTTGCCTAGTCCTTAGTATATCTTTTGAAGAATTCTTTAATTGTACAGGTTTGTATTTGATTTGTTCTTGCAGTGCTGGGGATTGAATTTACGACCTCACATGTGGTAGGTAAGTGCTCTACCTGAGTCACATCCCAAGCCCAGGCTTTACTTTGTAAGTAATACATGTTCACAATCAAAAAAAAAAAAAAAAAAGAAAGAAAGAAAGAAAAAGAAAACCTATCCTCCATCCTTCTTTCTAGGCCTGCAGTTCCCCTGACAGGAACAGCCGCCGGGCTATTTGGGTTTTTGTTTTTTGGAAATTCACCCTAAAATACTCTCTGCTGTTTAGGTGTTACCTGAATCTCCTTCATGTCCCTCTGCAGTTTCCGTGGTGACCGTACTGAATTGGATTAATTTTGACATATGTGAGCTTCCGTGTGACCCTTAGCCAGATTAACACATGGAACATTCAGACATCCTGAAACGAGAGAGGTTTTTAAGAAGGGGCCAGGGTTTTGAGTTCCGGCAAGCGAAGAAGTATTATAGCACAAAGCGTTTCATACATTAAAATGTCTCCCAAAGAGGCCAAGTGAGGACACGGCAGGACGGCCGCTGTCTGCAAGCCTGGAAAGGAGCTCTCACCAGAAAAATGGATTGGCCGACCCCTTGATCATGGAATTCCAGCTTCCAGAACTTTTAGAATTCAATGTCTGGTGTTTTTTGTTTGTTTGTTTGTTTTGCGGGGGTACCCAGGATTGAACTCAGGGGCACTCGACCACTGAGCCACACCCCCAGCCCTGTTTGGTATTTTATTTAGAGACAGGGTCTCACTGAGTTGCTTAGTACCTCACTGTTGCTGAGGCTGGCTTTGAACTTCAATCCTCCTGCCTCAGCCTCCTGAGGAACTGGGATTACAGGTGGAAGCCACCACACCTGGCTGTTTGTTTTTGGTAACAGGAATTGAACCCAGGGATGCTTTACCATGTCCCCATCCCTTTTTATGTTTTTTTTTTTAATTTATTTTTTTAAATATTTTTAGTTGTGGATGGACACAATACCTTTATTTTATTTACTTTTATGTGGTGCAGGGGATTGAACCCAGGGCCTCATGCATGCTAGGCAAGCGCTCTGTACTTCGCCACAAGCCCAGCCCCTTTTTATGTTTTATTTTGGGACAGGATCTCACTGAGTTGCTTAGGACCTTGCTAAATTATTGAAGCTGGCTTTGAACTTGAGATCCTTCTGCCTCAGCCTCTGAGCTACTGGGATTACAGGTGTGCACCACCGCGCCAGCTTCAGGGTCTGTCATTTAAGCTGCCCAGCCTGTGCTATTCTGCTATGGCAACCTTAGACTAATATGTTAGGACAGGAACAGCAGAAATCTCCAAGAGATTTTGGGGGTGCACAGATGGTTCTATGTCTTCCCAAAATCCATGTTTAATCCTAACATCCAAGGTGATACCATTAGAAGGTGGACCTGGGAGGATGATCAGGCTGCAACAGCAGAGCCCTTGTAATTGGGACTAGTGCCTTTATAAGAGACCCCAGGACTCCACCATGGGAGGACACGGGGAGAAAGCACATCTGTGAACCAGGAAGTGGGCCCTCGCCAGACACCAAATCTGCACAACTTGATCTTGGACTCCTCAGCTCCCAGAACTGAGAAATAAACCTCTGTTGTCTACACCACCTTGTCTACAGGATTCTGTCACAGCAGTCTAAACAGTGACCGGGCATCTGAGAACAGAGGGCTCTGTGCCTTCTTTCCCAGCCTCCCAGAGATACCCTGGGACCAGCAGGACCTGTGTAAGGAGCAGCAGTGCCCGACAGTTCCTGGAGCCTCTGAGCCCATGCTGACCTTTCCCAGGCTTCTTAGGGCCTGGGGGGCTGCCAGGCCTCAGGGTTGGGGGATCCAGCCTGCACAGTGCAGGATTACACGCAGGACCACAGGCTCCTGCAGGAGGCACAGAGCGGAAGTGAGGGCCTCATGGGGTGCCCGCAATGCCAAGATACAAGTGGGCACTGGTGCCATGGTGGAGAGAAGTTTTCACTTCCTCCTCAACTGGGGACCTCACTCCGTCGCCTCAGCTACTGTGTTGGCCTGGGAAGGACTACCTTATGTTTTCCACCTGTGCCTTTTGGTTCTCAAAGCAAAAATTAACGGTAGGAAACAAGAAACAGTTTCACCCACGCCGTGACCTGTGAAATGTGTGTTAACAACAAACGACTGTGCGACTCTGTGTGCCCATGTGTGTGTGCAGAGCTATGTGCATTTGGGCCTCTGTGTGAGGTTCTGTTCCCACGGACTCAACCAACTGTGGCTTGAAAGTCATGCCTGTGCCGATCACATGCAGACTTTTTTCTTGTCATTCTTTCCTCATCAATGAAGTACCGGGGCTGGGGCTGGGCCCCGTGGTGGGGCACTCGCCTCACATGTGTGAGACGCTGGGTTTGATCCTCAGCACCACATAAAAATAAATAATTAAAACAAAAATATCGTGTCCATCTACAACTGAAAAAAAAATTAAAAAAAAAGAAGTGTACGAGTTGTTTACACAGCACTTACATCGTATTAGAGGGTCTAAGTAATCTAGAGGTGATCTGACTCACACGGGAGAATGTGCATGGGTCATATGCAAGTGCTCCACCGCTTAATATGAAGGACCTGAGCATCCACAGACCTGGGTGTCCATGGGGTCCTGGACCATTGGTCCAGGGATGCTGCAGGACAGCTCTATATCCATGCTCACACACCCTCGATTTTTCTAGTTTACAAAGGTAGATAGATTCTTTTCCTCAATTAGAGGTGGGAGAGTGGACCATCGAAATCTGCCAGACTTCTGTTTGCCCTGAAGGTCCGAGGACCACTGGGACAAGGGGACAACTGCACAACTGCTGCAATCCCAAGCCTCCCCCTGGGTTGGCGAGTCAGCAGGAGGCAGCAGGCACATCTGCAGAGCTTGACCAGGGAGTGCCACAGCAAGGAAGGACTTGCGCTCCCCCGAGCAGTGGCCTACGTTCCCAGAGTCCTCTGTGCTACCTAATCCTGGTGTGTAGAGAAGAGCATGAGGTGGCTTTGGATTGTGTCCACTCAGCTGCTTCTGGTTGGGGTGGCCATGGGAGCAACCATGGGACCTGGAGGGCAGAAGCAGCAGGGGACGTTCTGAAGTGTGTGAAGATTGGCACCTGCCTGTGGGCGCACCTTGTGATCATGGCAAGCAGCCAGGAGTGCTGCTCCATGCCCCTAGCTTTGGCGTAAGGACATTGGCTCCAGCTTCTCCATTAGAGGCCAAGAGGCTTCCACAGGCCTCCACCCATCCTCATGGTTGGGGTCCTGCTGTGGCATCTCACCATCCTGACTCCCTTCGCACTGCCGCCTTGTGGACCTCAGGTTCCAGCTCAGGTGCCAAGAGCATCCTGGGAGATGACTCCCCAGCTCCCACAGTAGCAGGGGTGCCCACAGATACCCTGGCAACAGAACTGGGTGCTAGAAATGGGCTGCTTCCAAAGAAATAGAAAGCTTTTAAAAATCCTCACTGATACATAATCATTATACAGACTTATGGGTACGGTGTGATAATTTCATGCCTGTACACATTGTGAGTATTTTTGTTTGTTTATTTTTGGTACTGTGGATTCAACCTAGGGGCACCTGGCCTCTGAGCCACCTCCCCAACCATTTTTATTTTGAGACAGGATCTCACTAAGTTGCTTAGGGCCTTGCTAAATTGCTGAGGTTGACCTCGAACTTGTGATCCTCCTGTCTCAGCCTCCTGAGTCTCTGGAATTACAGGTGTGCATGAGCTCACCCAGCCACTTCTTTGTACTGGGAACATTCAAAGTTCTCTCTTCTAGGAATTTGAAATATACGATGACTTATTGTTAACCAAAGTCACCCTACTGTGCTACAAAACATTAGCACTTACTCTTCCCATCTGTCAATTTTGTGCCCATTAACCCGCCTCTCTATTCCTCCTTCCAGCTACCCATCCTGGCCTCTGGTAACCACTATTCAACTCAACATCTATTAGGCCAACTTCGGAATCTTAAAGATGAACTTCCTGGGTTGGTCTTCTTTTTCTTTTTTTTGGTGGTGCTGGGGATTGAACCCAGGGCCTTGTGCCTGAGAGGCAAGTTCTCTACCAACGGAGCCACATCTCCAGCCCCTGAATTGGTCCTGAGGGTTCTGGATGGGGTCCTGACATAATCAGATCTGAAGGGATTGGTGACTCCAGGTCCAGTAGGGGCAGGGACACTGGTAATCCCCAGCCTATGGTGGGGTCATGATTTGGATCTGACCACAGGCAGATGTGCTGAGGCGTGTCACCAGCCTGTGCCACTCTAATTGGTGGAATCACAGGAGGTGAGATACTGGAAGGAAGTCAGGTCACTGGGGGTCCCCAGCCCTTGGCTCTCTGTCCTGCCTCCCAGCCAGCAGCTCTGCTCCTCCCCACACTCCCACCGCGACGTCCAGAGTGAGAGCCAGCCAACCTCGAGCTGAAGAACGAGGAACCAAAATTAACTGTTCCCCCTTGTGTGACCTTCTCATGTTGTAGGGGACAGACCAGGTGGGGCACTGAAGATAGCAGGAAGCAGTTTTATTTGGCTGCAGCCAGGCTCAGAGGGCACAGCTTTTGCTGTAATCAATCAATCCCTGAACCCCGAGTTCAGGGAGTTTCAGAATTTTATACCTAGCATGTAAGGGGAGGGGCTCAAATTTTCATGGTCTGCAGAAGTTCACATAAAAGCAGCACCCCCCCACTGTTTTGAGCAATTTAACCCTTCAAGGACAACACCTGAGAAGGAGGGAGCTTCTTCTCCCCTTTTGTTTCTCCCCTGATAGCTGTTACCAGGGAGCTCAACTGGTACCTTCTCTTATCCTAGAATATCTGTGAAGTGAAGCTCAAGACCAGAGACCTTGTTAAAGGATTGTCTTTTTTAAAAATATTTTTTAGTTGTTGATGTACCTTTATTTTTTATTTATTTATATGCGCTGCTGAGGATCAAACTCAGTGCCTCACCCATGCCAGGCAGGGGCTCTGCCCTGAGCCACAACCCCAGCCCCAGGATTTGTCTTTTTTTTTTTTTTTAAATCACACTTTGCATTTTCAAACACACTTCTACAAACTACTATACTGGATAAATGTTTGTGAAATACTAGTAAAGGGGTGTCCAGCACCTGGAGTGCTGATCTCTTCCAAGCCAAGTAAAATAGAGCAACAGGAAAATAGGAAGTTTACCCACATTGAACTCTTTTGTAGACTCTTCTGCTGATAGTCCTAAAATTAGTGATGGTGAAGATTTCTGGAGAAGCTTGGTTAAGATTTTCCGTGGAGGAGGGGGTGCCACTCCACTCAGGTGTTTTGTCACAATGGAAAACTGGCTAACAGCAAAGGCAAAACAGTTACTCCAGCGACCCTCTGCAGATACCTCTAACCAGATGCCTGTCAAAGGCAAGACTCGGGACAACCAAGAGCCACAGAACACCTTGGTAAAAACAGAGAGTAGTGAGCTGGATGTGGTGGGACCCACCTGTAATTCCAGCAGCTCTGGAGGCTGAGGCAGGAGGATGACAAGTTCAAAGCCAGCCTCAGCTGCTTAGTGAGTCCCTGACTCGGGGGAAAAAAAAATGTGTAATGAGGCTGGCTGGTTGCTAGTCGGCTGGTTGCTTCTAGTGCACTAGGGAATTTGGAGAAATGACAAAGATGAGCTCAAGACTTTAAATTCCCAGCTCGAATTTCCCCAAAGGAATCTGAAAGCTTCTGTTATCACCCAAAAAGAAATCCTCAACTCCTATAATGACAAAGCCAAGATCTCTGAAAACCACACCCGACATCTAACCCTGTGGGCAGTTCAGTTGTGACACAAATCAAATCCCCAGCCTCCCAGGTCTTTTGTTAATACCAGGGCACCGATTTGTGTCAAAGGGTAAAATACAACAATTTAAAGATCTTAGTTGGCTTCATTTTTTATTCTAGAATTGGGTGACGGTTTTCTATAAAATAGAACAAGTGTTCCAATGATCTGATCAGAGGAAGTCGGTTTTCCAGACAAGGGCTGAAGAAGGTAGGAACAGAGGTGAGAGAGGATCAGTTGTTTCTGATTTCCATAGGCAGAGGTAGAAACAGAGACAGAACTGTAGAGAACAACTGGTTGGCTGACGTCAGGTTTCTCCAGGCCACCTTTGTGTGTAAGGATTAAGGCCCAGGGAACTTCATCATCCAGCCAGTGGAAACTGTCCTGTCTGGGGAAATCAGCCTTTCTCTCTCCTGATTTCTCAGAAGGTGTGAAAATAACCAAAGGTCAGTTGGGGACATGGAATTTGTCATGAATGACTCCATTTTGAACTTTACCTGGGCTGTTGGGACCCAGTCTAATGGCCCTGTGAAATTTTTATTTAACATTGTACAAGAATGAGATCCCAACCATTGGAATAGGAACACAGGGACAGGTTCCCAGGAAACAGCAGGACTTTGAACCCTAATACTGCGAAGGTGACACGTTTTACCAATATAAGAAGATCTTGCCACCCCTGTTTGAGGAAGTTGCTGTCCCCTGCTTGGGAAGACCCTGCCCGCCTCCCTCAGAGACAACCCTGGCCCTAGGCACCTTGCTTCTAGACCCAGGCTGTTACTGGAGGCCTGGACTCTGGGGATCCCAAAAATCAGGTTTGGTCACTCACCCCCAAATCCCTCAAAGAAAAAAAAAATAACAGAAGTAGCAATATTGAAGATCAGGAAAGGAACCCTAACCCATGTGGCCACCTTGGGCAGGCACGCGTGGGATCAGGCTGCCCGGCCCCGTCGTGAGGGCATGGACGTGAGCTTCAGGTCTAAGCAGAGGAAGGCTGGGGCGGAGGTGATGGGCTGCGCTCTGCAGCCGTCTTGGCCAAGCTGTGGGCCGGTGGGTCGAGCTCTCGGTTCTGATCACATCGTCTGATCTATGTCAAGGGAATCGCTGCTTCTGGGGCATCTCCACTTGCTCACAGGATGACATCCGTCTTGTGATCCCGGGAGGGGGCCCTTTGGGTCCCGAGGGACGACTGCTCCTGCTTCGGGGGCAGAACCACGGGACCATCTGCTCCACTGCTCCACTGTTTTTGGAAGGTGCAGGGCAATGAGGGACGGGCAGGCCCTGGCGTTGTGAAAGCTGGCCGCTGAGACCTTGAAAGCACCTTGGTCACTCCTGCCTGTGTCCTCCGCCTGGTGTGGGTGGGGTGGGGGCAGGTCACTAGCTCTGATGATCACTCTTTAAATGACCAACATGGCTGTGTGCACAACTGAGCAGAAATCTGACCCAGGTCAAAGTTGTGAGGGATACAGATGCAAAGTGAAGGCAGAGCCTGGTGAGAATCCCCCTCAGAGCCCCCCTGAGTGAAAAACTCCTCAGAGCCCCAGGTAAGGAGCCCCTGTCAGAGCCCCAGGTGAGGAACCACCGAAGAGCCCCAGACGAAAAGCCCCTTCAGAGCCCCAAGTGAGGAGCCGCTCAGAGCCCCAGGTGAGGAGTCCATCAGAGCCCCAGGTGAGGAGTCCATCAGAGCCCCAGGTGAGGAGTCCATCAGAGCCCCAGGTGAGAAGCCCCTCAGGGCCCCTGGAGATGAGCCCCCTCAGAGCCTCAGGTGAGGAGTCCATCAGAGCCCCAACTGAGATGGCCCTCAGAGCCCCAGGTGAGAAGCCCCTCAGAGCCCCAGGTAAATAGACCCCTCAGAGCCCCAGGTAAATAGCCCCCTCAGAGCCCCCGGTGAGGAGCTCCCTCAGAGCCCCAGGTGAGAAGCCCCTTAGAGCTGCCAGATGAGGAGCTCCCTCAGAGCCCCTGGAGAGAAGCCCCATCAGAGCCCCAGGTGAGGAGTCCATCGAAGCCCCAACTGAGATGGCCCTCAGAGCCCCAGGTAAGGGGCCACTCAGGGCCCCAGGTGAGGAGTCCCTCAGAGCCCCAGTTGAAAGACCCTCAGTACCCCAGGTGAGGACCCTTCTCAGAGCCCAGGTGAGGATCCCCATCAGAGTCTCAGGTAAGGAGCCCCCTCAGAGCTCCCAGGTGAGGAGCCCTGTCAGAGTGCAAGGTGTGGAGCCCCTTCAGAACCCCAGGTGAGGAATCCCCACGTAGTCCAAGTGAGGAGCCCCCTCAGAGTCCCAGCTGAGGAGCCCCTTAGAGACCAGGTGAGGAGCCTCCTCAGATCCCTAGGTGAGGAGCCCTCTCAGAGCCCCAGGTGAGGATCCCCCACAGAGGCCCAGGTGAGAAGCCCCTCAGAGCCTCAGTGAAGAGCCCACTCTGAGCCCCAGGTGAAGATTCTCTCAGAGCCCCAGGTGAGGAGCCCATCAGAGCCCCAGGTGAGGGGTCCCCTGAGACCTCTGTGGTGACAGCTGTCAGAGCCCCAGGTGAGGAGGACCTCAGATCTGCTTGGCAACTGGCCCCTCAGAGCCCGGGGTGAGGAGGACTCCCCGAGGTGCTGGGTGAAGGTGGCTCTCAGAGCTGTGTGATCAGTTTACCTGACAGGTAGCCCAGGTCTTCAGACCCTGGCCCCCAGTCTGAGTTTTCCGTGGTGGTGGCAGAACAGCTAATGGTGTTGTAAACACTGGGTGGCTCCTGGGGTGACGTGCATGTATGTGGCTTCCTCCTGGTAATGCAGAGGTGAGTGTGAAGTCCCCCTCATGATAGCATGATGGCATCTTACCCAAGTGAACCCATCATGTGACACTCGTCCCCTGGGGTATACCCATTGAGCCCTTTAAACCCCCTCATGGATCAGGGCTGTTCGGGAACAATGACCTGGCATCGACCTGCAGCACCCATTGGCCCTCAGGGACTCTGAATCCTCCTGGCTGGGATGGAGCTCCCCGGGTTCCCCCAGTGCTGTGGTCACATACACATCCTTCAGGGCCTGTGTGCTAAGGACTTGGTCCCCAACCTGTGCTGGGGGTGGTGGAACCTTAGGAGTGGGGCCTGGTGGGAGAAGTGAGGTCATGTTGAAGGGGGTCTTGGGCCCCCACCTCTTGGCTGAACTCCAGAACACTGCTCTGTGTGCTGACTAGGCAAGCCACTGGCTCCTTGGGAACAAACAAGACACTGGACTCTACCTGATCTGGCTGGTGACTTTTTTCCCTGGAGCAAGAAAGCTTACCTGGAAGTCAGTGGGCAGCAGAGTGGAGACAAGAGTCCTGTGCATTTGACTCAGAGGTTTACTGCTTCAGGTCCTCTCCATCTCCAAAACAGGTCCTGTGACATAGCCACTTCCTCAGTGCCCACCATCCCAGACTGGCACTCTTCTCCAGTGTCGTTACTGGACTGGATTGGGCTACTGTTTTGTCTTGGCCGAAGAGCCTTTTTCTTCCTCAGTAACATCAAGGAACTCGGACCTCGCGCATTGTGTGATTTTATAGTTCAGTTTTCAGAGAGTGACAAGTAGCCTTCCATACTCCCTAAGTTCCTGGAAGGCCCTACCCTGCTCATTATCTGCATTAACTGTAGTGAACTTGGCCTAGTACCAGTACCTGCCTTCTCTTTTCTAGTATTCTCTGGCAAAAGTTGTGTTTTGTTGTTGTTATTTATTTATTTATTTTTTTGGTACTGGGGAGTGAATCCAGGGGTGCTTTAAACCATTGAGTCACATCCCTAGTCCTTTTTTGTACTTTGTTTAGAGACAGGGTCTCACTGAGTTACTTAGGGCCTCACTAAGTATCTGAGACTGGCTTTGAATTCCAGGTACTCCTGCCTCAGCCTCCCAAGCCTCTGGATTGCAGACATGTGCCACCATGCCTAGTGGCAAAAGATATTAAGCATGTACTATGTACCAAAAATGTACAATTCAATAGCACAATAAGGAATAACAGGCTGGGGCAGGCATGGTGGCATACTCCATTCAGGAGGTTAAGGCCGGAGGCTTATAAGTTCAAGGCTGGCCTCAAACAACTTAGCAAGACCCTATCTCAAAATAAAGATAAAAAGGGCATTGGGTTCAAAGTGCCTCTGGCTTCAATCTACAATACTGAAAAATAAATAATAATGGTCACATGCATTTAAATATATGAGCTCCAAATAATATTTTTTTAAAAAAGGAAACTTCACTCATTCCTGTTGGAGCTTTCAGAGCCCGGAGTCCTTACACAGATGGTGCCTTCCTGTCTTAGACCTGCTTAGAAATTGACAAAGGCAAATTCTTCTTTATAAAAGAAACACAGTTAATGAATGTGGAGGAAGTGGAATCAGAAAATTGCTACATTGTTTCCTGTAAGCAGGCCTTAGGTGAAGGCGGTGCAGGGGCAAGCGCTCAAACCCATTAGCTGGAAGGTTGGAAGTCCCGCAGGAATGGATCAGACACCAACAACTGCACCTACCAATCACCTTCTATTTTATTTTATTTTTTTTAGCAGTGCTGGTGATGGAACCCAGGGCCTCATGCACACTGGGCAAGGTGCTCCACCACGGAGCTGCACCCCCAGTCCAATCAATCTTAATTCCACTAAAAGTGGGGCGCTGCACTTGAGGTGCCTGCATATGCCTCCCTGCCAAGGCGCTTTCACCTGCTGTCGCCAGCACTTAGTTATCTAAGTTAGTTTGTTGGAAATAAGGGGCGAGGTGCAGGTACAGACGCCATCACAGGGATACAGCCAGCTGAAACCAAGGTGGGGGGGGGGATTCAGCAGGACAGACGACCCAGGTTTTCCAACAACTGAATTGCAAAATATTAAACAAAACAAAACAAAACTGGGGGGCTGGGGATGTGGCTCAAGCGGTAGCGCGCTCGGCCTGGCATGCGTGCGGCCCGGGTTCGATCCTCAGCACCACATACAAAGTTGTATCCGCCGAAAACTAAAAAATAAATATTAAAAAAATTCTCTCTCTCTCTTAAAAAAAAAAAAACAAAAAAAACTGGCTTGGGCAGGTGGGTAGAGGGACCTGTTATAGATTAACGGAGACCCAACTTCCTTCTCGGGTAAACACAACATTTGGACCTTGGATCCTGATTCAAACAAAGAACAGCAAAGACACTAGTTTGACGGCAGCCGTGGAGAACTAAAGGAATGAGTGAAGCTTCTGAGTGGGGCCACGACAGTGCTGTGGGTTAGGCGATGTCTAAGACGCCCTCTCTGAGCGAGGCAGGTGGAGGCTTCCCGGGGAAGGGCATTACGTGGGGTGAGGCTGCGATTGGCAGAGCAGAGTTTCCGGCTGCTGAGCCCCAACCTGGAGGCAAATGCGGAGGTTCACAGTGCGACTCTTTGTGTGCCTGCTTCACACCATCCAGGGTCCAGCAAGTTTAATTACATTAAAAAAACATGTTTTCCAGTCCTTAAGACAGTGGGGAGCCAGCTCTGGGAGGTGGTGTCACATGGCAGGACTCCCACTTCTGCCTGACCTGGGGACAGGGCCGCAATGCCCCTGGCCTCAAATAGCAGTTCACAAACTTCCATCGAGGGCCAGACAGTAAGTATTTCTGGCTTGCAGGCCATAGAGTCTCTGTCACATCCACTGACTGCCCCTGGCATGCAGGAGTGGTCACAGGCAGTGTGCAAACAGGCTACGCCCCAGGGAAGCAAGGGCTACTGGGACAAACGCCTGCCTTAAGGAAACAACGCCAGCACGGGAGGGTACAGGTGGCTCCGAGTCCGGCAGAGCTTCCCAGGTGTGGGCACCTGAGCTGCACACACAGTGTGCACCACGCGGGCATGGATGCACACGGGCAAGGACTCACTCACACCAGGGCAACCTGCTGGAACCCGGGGGTGCAGGGGCAGAGGATGAGGCTGTGGTCCTAGGGTGCTGTAAACAGGACCCGGGGCCTCAAGTGTGCTAGGAGGTACTCGTCCCTGAGCTCCACCCCAGCCCGCTCCTGTTTTATTATTTGCACTAATCTGCGAAGTCACAGCATACAATACAGACCGGGATCTCTCTGCTTTCCCCAGTCTTCAGCGTCACTTCAACAAGTACGCAGTTCCCACCAGCAGCTCTCAAACCAATGTCTTTGTAATCATCTGTTGTCCGAGACTCATGTCCAGCAGGCGCCTAAAGGACAGCTTACACACAAAATACTTCCTGAATTCTTGCATGGTGATGACTTTCAAAGTCAGTTTTACTGGACTTTATATCATCCTTGGTTCACATTTTCTTTGTATGTGTTACTCAGTATGTTATTCAATGTTCTTCTGACATGAAGTACTGCTAGACTTTAAAGAAAAGGGAAATCTGGGAGCAGTGGTGCACACCTGTAATCCCAGTGGCTTGGGAGGCTGAGGCAGGAGGATCTTGATTCAAAATTAGCCTTAGCAGCAAAGCCCTCAGAAACTCATCAAGACCCTTTCTCTAAATAAAATATAAAAAGTGACTGGGGCCAGGCATGATAGTGCACACCTGTAATTCCAGTGGCTTGGGAGGCTGAGGCAGGAGGATCGCAAGTTCAAAGCCAGCCTTAGCAAAAAGCAAGATGCTAAGCAACTCAGTGAGACTCCGTCTCTAAGTAAAATACAAAATAGGGCTGGGGGTGTGGCTAAGTGCCCCTGAGTTCAATCCCCAGTCCCAAAAAAAAAAAAAAAAGAAAGAAAGAAAAGGAAAATAATCTTTGGGGAAAAAAGAACAAATGATTCCCAAAGGAAAGAAAATAATTTATAATCAAAGTCAGAAATTTACTGAAATATTGCTTAATTTTGGTGGCTTTGGGTTGATACTCTCAAGTGTACTCTCTTGGTCTGTAGTTACAAATATTTTAATTTTACCTCAGGAAACTTCAACTTATTAATTTTAGAATTTTGTGCACTCTGAATTTCTTTTTCAGGGAATCCTATTATGTGTTTGTTGGACCTTCTTTGCCTTTCTTCAGTATCGTTACTGTGTCTTGACTCCTTTCTAAGCTTTTGTCTTATTAATGATCTTTTTATTTTAGAACAGTTTTTAGAATTACAGAAAAAAAATTGCAAAGACAAACACAGAGAAGTCCCATAGACCCAATCTCAATTGTCACCTTTCATTAGAATGATAACTTTCTTTCTTTTTTTTTTTTTTTTTGCATTTCTGGGAATTGACCCCAGGGGTGCTCTACCACTGAGCCACATCCCTGCCCTTTTTATTTTTCATTTTGAGACAGGGTCTCGTGACGTCACCCAGGCTGGCCTGGAAGTTCCCATGCTCCTGTTTCAGCCTGAGTTGCTGGAATTACAGGCATGAGCCCTTGCACCTGGCAGATTGTCACAATTAATGAACTAACATTGACCCATCGTTATTAACAAAGGTCCATTCTTTATTCAGAAGTACCCAGTGTCCTTTGTTCCGGGAACACGTGGAGGACTCCACGTGACATTTGGTTGTTACCTTCTGTCTTTTTCCAGACTCCTCTCGGGTATGATTGCTTCTCAGATGGGCCTTGTTCTGGGTGGCCTGGACAGTGTTGAGGAGGACTGGGCCAGGGTCCTGACCGCTGGAGTTACATGTCTTGGGGAGTAAGACACAGAGGGGTTCATCCCATCGTGCCCAGAGCAGGTACTCCCAACATGATTACATCTGCTGGTGTCAACCTTGATTGTCCGGCTGAGGGTCTAGTGCATTTTTATTTATTTTTAATTTTTTGTTACTGGGGATTGAACTCAGGGGCCCTCAACCACTGAACCACACATCCCCAGCCCTATATTGTATTTTACTTAGACACAGGGTCTCACTGAGTTGCTTAGTGCCTCACTGTTGCTGAGGCTGGCTTTGAACTCACTGGGGTTACAGGGTGTGCCACTGTGCCCAGCTGCATTTTTATTTGATTTGATATGCTATATTCCTTTCCCAGAGGAACTTTTTTTTTTTTTTAAATATTTATTTTTTAGTTTTCGGCGGATACAACATCTTTGTTTGTATGTGGTGCTGAGGATCGAACCCAGAACGCACGCATGCCAGGCGAGCGCACTACCGCTTGAGCCACATCCCCAGCCCAACTTTTTTATTTTTTGATGGTGCTGGGGATGGAGCCCAGGGCCTCAAGCATGGTAGGCAAATGCCACCACTGAGCTTACCCCAGCCCAGCATTTTAAATTTTAATATAAGTAACACTTTTCTTAGCTAATAATATTACTGATATCCGTGAATATTGAAATGTTAGACGTGGTGAGAAGCACCTGAGATAGAGCATCTTATTCCTCTCAGTAACCCTGTGAAGTATAGATACAAATACGATTCCCATTTACAGAAGAGAAACATAAGTTTCCGTTTTAATCACCCTCACTGCACAGCTCAGGGCCTTGGTGCATTCACACTCTTCCACCACCATCACCACCCACCTCCGGTCATGTTTCATCTTCCCAACAGAATACAGTTTTGATTCTTTTTGTGCTTCACCAGGTCTTCTTCTTCTTTTTTTTGTACTGGGATTGAACCCAGTGGTGCTTAACCACTGAGCCACATCTCAGCCCTTTCTGTTCTATTTAGAGACAGGATCTCACTGAGTTGGTCACTGCTGAGGCTGGCTTTGAACTCTTAATCCTCCTGCCTCAGCCTCCCCAGTCTTTTGGCCTTTCAGGGATTCAGATGATTCCAGCCACTTGGGCTCATCCTGAGTATTCCTGAGTCTGAATGGATCAGTTCAGGGCCATCTGCTCTCAGCTGGCCACGGCCACTGCTCCTCTCTGGAGCCACATTTCCTGAGACTGCTTCCCCACCTAGCTGCAGCTTAGACTTTGCAAATGACAGAAGTGCCCACCAAGCTCTGAGTGTGGAAGTGTCCAGTTCTTCTCTGGACAGCTGCGGTGTGTGGGGGCACAGAGGAGGTTCCTGGTGGCCTTGCAGCAGGCTCCGCCCACACGTCCCACCACTGCAGACAGAAGTGAGCTGTCCCAGACCCACCAGGAAACCGCTGAGATTTATCTGTGCAGGAGCTTCAGGCGGATCTTGGCCATTCCCTTCATGAGATCAGTCGGCAGCACCTCTGGCCTCTCTGAAGCCCAACTTCTGCCCAGTGGAATAATCAGGAAGCCCAAGTTCCACGGGTCAGAGTCACCCAGGCCTTGGGGTCCAGCTCTGCAGACAGACCTCCAGGCATCCGACAGTGACCAGGAAAGGCAGAGTTTGAGATGGTCTGAATTTCTCTCTCTCCATTTTGTATTTTAAGTGATGTGTAAGTTATTAATGCTGAATTCGAATTTAACAGATCACTGCTCAAAAGATACCCACCACCTTGGCATTTTATCATTCAAACATTATATCATTCAAACATCAATTATCAGAAACACAAGCAAATAATACTAAAAATTACCCAGATGTTTCAACAACTATCCAAAAATATCTCAGGGGAATGATTTCTTTGACTTCTATCTATAATCTCATATAATATTGTCCAGGTTCTACCAGAATTGGATCATAAAAGACACCTGCACACTTGGATTATAATTCACACCAGTCCTCACCTTATGTTGCTGTATGTCTATTTACAGTCGTTTAACCTGATCCTAACCCGAGGAGAGAGATCCTTTCCGGTCTTATTAGAGAGAATACAGTCGTAGAAAATTCAGCACAGAAATCTGGACCCTTACATAGACAGAATGTGCTCTGTCCATTCTTCCAATTCTGCCTCCTGTGACTATTGCCAGGGTGCCACAGAGGGGACGTATAAGACATTGTCTCTCATTCTGTTTGGACCCCAGATGAAAAAAAAGACACCACATGCCTTCCCCATATCCAAACACAGTTACCAGGCAGGCAGCTTCCTGGCTGGGTCTTACAAGGGCTGTGGGCTTATTTTTACTTTCAATGTTGGACTGTGTGGGGGAATTCACTCCACTTTAACAGAGCGGGAATACATTCAGCTGAAATACTTAATTTTCCAGACTTCCTCGCAACTCAGTGCATGCATGTGGCCCAATCCTGGCAAATGAGATGTAAGCGCAAGTAGAAGGGCCAAGTATGGGGAAACCTGCTTAAAGGATGCCAGCTCAGCCACAGTGGGTGCTGCACACCCGGAATGTGAAAGTATTACAGAAGCTTCAGCAGCCATCTTGGACCTTGAAGTGATCATGAGAGAACAAACCATGAATGCTAGAGAAATGGAGCATCCTTGAGTGACCTATCTGTCCTGGTCTACGAGCATCTAAATTTCCATCTTGGGTAAGCATTTCTTTCTTCCAATCTGTTAGTGGCCAAGACAGTTCCTAATTGTCAGGGTGCATAATTTTTAGGGTCTGTTACTCTATACTGGGCGGGCTCAACCCCTTCTGCTGTCACTGTCTTGCCAGGGCCCTGGTTCCCTATGGCGAGAGGCCGTTGAGACCGGGCCTTCTGTAGGAACTCAGCAGGCATCACTTCCTGGGGACTTTTTCTGAGCACAACACATCTTAGCCTGCATCCATTTCTCTTCACTCTGGGGCTGAGGAGCGTGGGGTCCTCTCCCGGGCTGTGCCATCTGATTCCCTGCTGCCCGTCTCTGGTGGCCTCGCAGTCTTCTTATTGGGCCTACACAGCCCTGGGAGGTGCTCCTCAGGAGTGGAGTCCTGGCTTGGCTGGGGCTCAAAAGGATGCCTACCCAGAGCCCAGGGAGCACTTCTCATTTTGAGGCAGGCTTGCTCTCATAAGTTGCTGAGGCTGGCCTTGAACTTGGGATCTCCTGCCTCTGCCTCCAGAGCTGATGTTAATAGGTGTGCACCACTGTACCCAGCAGAATGTTCATTTTCTTCCGTCTTCACACCCCTGACTCAGTGTACCCATCTGACAGAGCTCCACACACAGTCCCTCTGAGCACGGCTGGGTGTTGGGTGTCACATGCTAATTACTATTTTAAATAAATTGTATTTCTCCCCTGCCACCAGGCAGCACAGTTCTCTCCCTGACATGGAAAGCTGGGATATTTCAAACCCAGAGCAACAACTATTCACTTTTGCTTGGAAGGCTACTGTTTGCTGGCTTTGGAGGGCGTCCTTGGGACCTCCCTCCATCCAACTGGCTGATGAGCTTGGTGGTGAGGAGAAACTCAGGGTCCCTGCTGCCCTGGTAAGAAGCCGGTATGAGGTTGACTCGGTGTCAGCTTGACTGGGTGGGACAGGCCTGGGGCTGGCAATGCTTTAATGTGTTACCTGGGCTTCGGGAGGCATCTGGCCCAATGCTCTTCTAATGAAAGGGACCCCAGGAGGTCGGCATTTGATCAGAAAGACTGGCTGCGCCAGCGTGGGTTGGGGCATTTCTGGAAGAGACTAGTGTGAGTTGGTGAATGAGAAGATCCCTCCGTAACATGGGTAGGCGCCATCTGCGGAGCTGAAGGCCAGGCAACAAGAAGGTGGAGACGGGTGGGTTCTTGCTCTCTCTTCTCCCACCTATGGATGCTGGAACTTCTGGTTCTCTGGCTTTTGGACTCTGGGAGTCTCACCAGTGTCCCTGAGCTCTCAGGCCTCCAGTGCCACTCGGGGAGTTCCATCATCTGCTCCCCTGGTTTTGAGGTCCTGAGTTGCAAGGACTGTGCCCCAGGTCTCCCTAGGTCTCCAGCCTGCATTACACCCCCTGTGGGACTCCTCAGCTCCATCAAGCACGCCAGGTGCCCTGATGCACCCTCCTCCTCTCTACTTACCCCTTTGGTTCTCTGGAGAACCCTGATTGATAGCACACCAGGGAAGCTTCCTTGTTTCCACGTCCACATCCTAAGCTGCTCATGGGCCATGAGAATGGCTAACACTGGTGACTTACTGTGCTCACTTGCTTGTTTTTAAAGGGTCCGTCAACCACCCACATAGTCTTAGGCCACATTCTGCCTGGTCCCCACCTGGGAAGGGCCAGGTCACTCTCCTCCAGTCTCCTAACACTCCCTCCAGAGCCCAGCGGTAGTGGTAGTCTGCACACCAATCCCACTTGGACCACAGCGCGGCACCTCGGGTGGGCTGGGAATTGTTGGAAGATGCATTCCAACTCCACAAGGTTACATTAAGCTTCTGATTCAGTTAGTTAAGATAATAACCCCAGCAGGGCTGGGGTTGTGGCAGAGTGTTTACCTAGCATGTGTGAGGCACAGGTTTGATCCTCAGCACCACATATAAATAAACAAACAAAATATTGTGTCCATCTACAACTAAAAAACATTTCAAAAATTTACAAAAAGATAAAATATAATAAAAACTCTCACAGAGCAGGGCAGGGCTCCTCTCTCCAGCCTGCCAGCAGTGGGAAGGTCGGCTTGCTGCGCTGCTTGGTGGGTAACACACTTCTCATGTGGTCCTTTTTTTAAAGTTGTAGATGGACACAATACCTTTATTTATCTTTATGTGGAGCTGAGAATGGACCCAGTGCCTCACGCGTGCCAGGCAAGTGTTCTGCCCCTGAGCGACAGCCTTTAGGAAAGGTTGAGCAGGGGTGAAGGGGCCCTACTCCTCAATAGTTTACCTACTCCTAAAATAGACACAGGAAATCTGGCATCTGAGGCAAAAAGGAACATAAGGTGAAGTCATTTAAATTTTTTAAAGATGAAATAGATCTAATAATATGAGAATATCACAGTTGGCAAAAAAAAAAAAAAAAAAAAAATCAGAGCTGCACTCTCCAGGAGTTCCCTGCCTCCAGCAGGGAAGTGCACACCAGGGAGCCCCGTAGACCCCAGGGATGGTCCTTGCCCCTGCTCTGCCTCCCAGACTGGGGGCCCCGTTGCCATTCCTAAGAACATTCAGTGCCCAAGTGCTCCTGAGCAACTGCGTCTGGGTTGTGAGTTCTGTGAACTCAGGTCCCCACAGCTGAGCAGTTATCTGTTCATCTTTGTCACAGCATTTGCTCACTGACCTGCCCATTGCTGAGGTCACACGTCATGTTTCCTCTCTGGGCACTGGATGTGGAGGACCTCGTAAGTGCCTAGCATTTACATGTTCAATAAATCTTCATTTGACAAGTGAATGAATAAGGACTATTCCACTAATTCAAAATGGATGGCACAGCTCCAACAGGTGCCTGTGAGGTCAGGTGGGTGACAGCTAGAGGCACACGGCTCCCTGAGGCCTCGGGATTTAAAATGAAGGTAGAACTGTCTAAGGCACTGTCTAAGTTTGAGGATGTTAATGATCGGGTCTGTAAAGATCATGTGGACATAGAGTGGACTGGTACAAACGGGTGGGCCACACTAGGAAGGAAAAGCCACCGCTCTCCCCACACACATAACGCAGCTTCCACCAAAGCGGGCCATGGAGTATGCAGGACCTCATGACTCAACTGGACGTGGAGCCCACGGGGAGGGGAGCTTCAGCTCTCTGGGCATGTTGTCATATAAAATGAAATATCTGGAGACAAGCTGAAGGAGATGGCATTCAATTTTAAAGACTGAAGAATCTATACACACCATGACACCAGTCTGGGAACCGGAGACATGGTTCCTCTGTGAAGTGAGATCTGGCCTGGGCTAAAGACGTTGCACAGAACCAGCTTAGAGAGGTATCAGAGACTTGCAGAGTTGAGACGACCAAGGTCACTGTGTTAAAATTAAAACCAAAGGCTCAGAGATGGAGTGTTGGAAACTCTCAGGTTTGAGAGTCAGGAAGAAGAAATGAAATAAGGAAAATCTGAGGTCTTAGGAAGTCTGTGGAAAAAGCTTCAAAGAAGTCCTTGATCTGCTGCCAAGAAGTCATATAAAGAGTGATGGCCTTGTTTGGTCACAGTAGAAACTAAAATGACCTTGTGGGCCATCTTGGGAGTGGTATAAGACAGACAAAGCCACAGTAAGGCAGAACACGGGAAGTGAGGAAGTGGAGGCAGGTAAAGGTGGTAACTCCAGGAGCTTCCTCTAACGGGGAGGAGCAGCTGGCTGCTGTGCCTGGCGAGAACAACTCCTCCTGCAGCTTTCAGGAGAGACCCGGCAGGGGCTCACTCCACCTGCCTCTATATAACAGACCCAGGAAATCTGGCGTAGGGCAAAGAGGAACACAGGATAAAGTCATTTGAATTTTTAAAAGCTGAAACAGCTGTATTTATAAAAATATTGTAAGAATTTCACAGCTGGCAAAATAAACAAATAAATAAATAAATGACAGGTTTTTATACCCTTAAGGCGCCGCTCACGTGACTGCAGGGGCTTAAGTGTCGCTGGACACCAAAACCATCACCAATAGACAAGTGACCACATACGTTGCCCCAATCCACCCCTTGGGCAGGAACTGAGATGGAAAAAGGGATCCCTGGCCTCCTGCTGAGGGAAACGTGGGGCAGAGTGCACCAGCCTGCAGGAGGACACTGGGTACGAACTGCAAGGGACTGCCGCACCTTTCTGAAACTACTTTTTGACCACTAGGCAATATTAGCTCACATCTCAAGTGACCTCAGGGATGTAACTTTCCTGTTTTTGCTTTTACCTAACCAATACTATCAGGACAGAAGACTATTGAGGGATAACTAAAAAAATCTGGAAAAGTAACCAATGTTTTGAATCAATTTTCATTTAAATATCAACTGCTAGTTATGGAAATCTGAGAAAAAACCCATAATATTCATATTTGAAGCAGAGCTGTCCTAAGACAATGCACACAAAGCAACATAGTCTATTTAATAAAAATATTTAATGCTGCCAAAAAGTATAAAAATACAGTAGGAATGGCAGTACAATACAAAGTAGTCTCTCCTAATTTATTTCTTTTACATCTTTCTACATTTCATACACGCATTAAAAACATGTAGTAATACATCAGATTAAAGGGTCTGCCAAGTCTTCTGCTGGTGGGTGCTCTTCATTCCCTGGGTGTAAAGTTTACTTTGTAAACAGACAACCGTGAGGCCGTCTACAGGCTTAGCAAGCCTCACTTAGTTTCCGGAGTGGGCTTCAGGTCTTGCTTTGCACATCAATGGTTCAAAATTTATAGCTGCAGAATATTCTCAAGTCATGAATATTTAGGTGTCTGTCAATCTTGGCCTAAAACATAAAATAAGAAGTCATCTATTCAATTCATATTTACCAAACACACAGACGTACATAGATACACACAAACACAACAGGACTAACGATGAACTAAAAGTAGGGCACCGAAAACCATTCCAACGTGTCACAGTCAACCACACCAAATGCTTCGCTATCATCTTGGTAAAACTGCAGTGCTTGATTTTCATGTACAATCAGTGGTGTAAGACAGACGCAGGTAAAGCACCATGACTCATCTTCTTCTTCAAGAATTACTAACTTCAAATTTTTCAGGTCATCCAGTTTTACACAAGAAATGACCTCTATGTAAGATACTGACAGACAGACAGATTTTTTTAAAAAAGTAGCCACAGGAATTTAGCAAGACTACATGGTATGTGCTGACTTACCAACACTTTGGAATTCAATGCCAAAGTCTAATCCAATTTGGACCTCCACTGTGTAAGACTGCTAAAAATACTATTGATACAATGTTTGGACACAAAGTTGCCATGTGTCTTTAAATCACCCATGTTAGCAGCTGCATTTTGTCCTGAGGGACAACACTAAGGATCTACACTACATGACTGAAGTGAGAGGAAACTGAGGTTACCATCAACATGAAAGAAAACAGACATAAAATAATTGTTAGGCTTACTGTACCTTAATGCCAAGGGGTGAAAATGAGTTTAAACAAGCAATGGAAGGAACGGCTATGGACAAGGGCAGCAGGATTTTTGAAGTTCCTGCACAATTATTTGCAAACAGACAAACTGACAGGTTTTTATACCCTTAAGGCGCCGCTCATGTGACTGCAGGGGCAGGGTCTCTGGACACCAAAACCATCACCAATAGACAAGTGACCACATACGTTGCACCAATCCATTGCCATTCTCCCCAGCTCCTCTTTACCACAGAGCCCCAAACCTAAATATGTCAGTCCTGTGGCTCCGCATGGGCAGGCAGGAAACACAAGCCAGGTCCACACCAGTTAGCCAGAACGTCTACTCAAAAGCCCCGAGTTCTGGGGACCAGACTTCTTCCAGCTCCCAGCCCCCCCTGCAGAACAGCACCCTGCACCGGGCACCAATGGAGCCGTCTTTTCATCGGAACTTCCCACCAACATGAACATCAAGTCATCAAGAAATCATTCTTAGTAGAATCTGAGTCACAAAAACTATGGGTGCTCGTTACAGGGGTCTCCAGCACCTGAACCAAGGGGGCTGACGGAAGGCAGAGAACCGTTTACAATTCTGATGCAAAATGTGCACCTTCCATGCACTCAGAAGACTGCTCGGAAAGGAACTTAATTCAATAACAGTGAATGAAAGAAGGGTTTGATTTAGAGAATATTCCAATGTTCCAAGAATACTTCTGATTTTCAGTGGTAGTACAAATTATTTCACAACTTTCTCCCTCCACTTAAAAAAAAAAAAAATCAGAGGAATATTTTGGCTTTTAACAGCTAAGAGTCTTTCATTTTCTCACTTAAATATTTGGTCCAAATACTCCACATAAACACAGTCGTGACTTAAGAGGAAAGGCCTGAGGCGTGGAGTCATCGGGCCTCCACGGTTGGAGACTGCACCTCAGTTCTATCAGGTACTGGCTGTGCAGTCTGGGGCAAGTTACTTACACTTTGATTCAATTTTCTTACCCAAAACCAGAGGTAATGCCATCTAGTTAGATGAAGGGTCATGGAGGTTAAATCCAGATTGTACATTTAAACTGGTTGGCAAAACTGTAGATGGTGAATGGCTACAATTTCAGATTAAAGACATATTTACCAAGGATAATTTTTTTTTTTTTTTTTTTGGTACTGGGGACTGAACTCAGGGGTACTCGATCACTGAGCCACATCCCCAGTGATTTTGTATTTTATTTAGAGACAGGGTCTCACTGAGTTGTTAGCACCCATCATTGCTGAGGCTGGCTTTGAACTCACGATCCTCCTGTCTCAGCCTCCCGAGCTGCTGGGATTACAGGTGTGTGCCACAGTGCCCAGCTGAATGATTTCTTATAACAACCTAAAAGATGGGATTTTTAAAAATTTAATTATTATTTCTAAATATTTTTCAAACAAGATGAAACCACTGACGAGGGTAACTGTTTTAAAGGACTATTTATACGTAAGACTGAAAAGACAAATAGGCTTCATTTTCAGAAATTCTGGTATGTTTGCTTGGACCAATTTTTGCTATTTTGTTTAATGAGGCGAAAGGTAAAACAGGTTCTGGCAAGCTGAGTGGTGTGGGTTGCGCTGGGTCTTCTCTGCAGAAGTAGCCTTGGCTGGCGTGGGCAACTCGGGGTGTGGGGCAGGACCTTCTGTCCTGACATGCTGAGGTATCAGGAGCCAAACTGCTCCAGGAGTCATTTCTGCCATTAGATATTCACACCAAGAGTCTACTGCCTTGAGTTAGTAGACTCAGTTGCTGATCACAACCTCTCAGGTGAGCCAGGGCTGCCTTAAAGGCCACTTACCCAAATTCCTCTCCTGAATGTGCCAGACATAGTGTTTATTAGTTATTTAAAGCATCAACGGCATCATGGTCTGAAAAGTCTATGTCAAGTCAGAGCAGCAACGAAAAATAACTTGATGCCTCTTAAAGAGTCTATACAGGAAAAACCACCACCACCATCACCACCACCTCCAACACCTCATGCAATTCTCCTCGCCGAAGGCCAAAACAAGCTAAGCAGCACACCAGCCAGGGTCAGAGCCGACTCTGCAGGCAACATCCTCACTCAACACTGTAATCCCCATATTCCATTTTTAACCAGAAAAACAGAAAGGGCTCAAAGACAGAACTTCTCATTTTCCCAATGGACTGCCCAGAGTCAGGGTTCTCTGAGTGTTTTCACTGCCAGCTCCCAAACTCTCAGACCACGCAGAAGCTTCCACATCAGCCCCTGCTGACACTGGCAAGGGCTCCGGGCCAGGAGCACAGCACGGGAGGAAAGGATCGGCACTGACAGTGGGTCTTTCCAGAGCGCAGGAGCCAAAGGAGACGGCCGCTTGTTTCTGTGGAGAGTGCAGACAGGAAAGCACCGTGCAGAGCAGCCTGCTGCTCTCCTGGGGCAACGTGAAGGTGCCAGACAGTCAGAAAACTCCTGCTGCAGGGGAGAGAGAACCACACTCATACCACTTTCTTGGATCTGGATGAACAATGAAATGGCAATGTTAGGACAGGCAGCAGAATAGAGCCCACATGAGCGCGCTGTTCGTGCACTTCCTGGGCAGAGCAGGAAGGAAGAGCCCCCCCCCAGCCCCCCCCCCCACCTCCACAGCAGGGACGGCTGGGACTGCGAGTGCCAACGCTGCTGGGAGGCTCGGGCACCACCGTCCCATGAACACCACTTGGAGAATAGGTACAAGGACAAACAGAATCCAAGCCAAATAACAGAACTGGAGGGAAGGATGAATGAACAGGTCAGCTACAGAGTAACCATCCAGACAGTGAGAAGGCCTTTATTTCACTTCATGAGATGATAACATTTGCCTCTATCACCTACATAAGTCACAGCCAAATAAGAGCTTCTTAAAAGTGAGAGAGCCTTTATTAGCTGCTGTGTATGAATGAGAGTGCAGAGTAGACATTTCTATTGACACCTGGTTCCAGAGTGTGGAAAGAGGCACCCAGTCCAGTCAATGAAGGATGACCTCAGCCGTCCTTCCTTCCCTACCAAGATGCCACAGACTGGGGGGGGCTACACCCAGTTACATAGTCCTCACTCACTCAGAACCCCCGTGGGGACCTGCTAGAAGAAAATATAAACCAGTGTTTAGCAAGGGCTTGAAATCTTGCCTGAACACAGACAGAATGAATTACATACTGAATGGTATTCAGATTAAAACATTTAAAATTATTTTTAAAGATATGTATCTGAAAGAAAAAATCAAAGCAGATTAGATTTTTTGAATCTGTACAATAATAAGGCAGGCAAATTTGGAAATGCAGGCACTCATTAAAAGGTCAGTAAAAGTATTTTTAATACCATCAGGTTCTGATCTCTATATCAAATCCAGTTAGTAACAGTTTTCTGAGCATTTTATTGTTCAGCTTGGAGACAGCATCTCTCTTAAGTCATTCCAACTTCAGATCCTCCTGTCCCTGCCTCCCAAGCTGCCGGGGTCACGGGCACCACATGATGAACATGTCCAGCTGGGCAGACACGTTAAGAAATGAGTTGCAGTCTAAGAATGATCTGATTCTAAAATATACCAGAGAGAGACTTTTCAATGATAGCACCGCAAAAGAAATGAAGAGATGTCAAGTCTCAGGCTTCTTGGGACCTAACACCACCACGACTGACTCCCAGCACTGTGTGAGCACCATCCCTGAAAGGCACAGTGCCAGGTGGGCACACAGAGGGACCGTGCATGCCATCAACTGAGCCCTACGTGTTTCCGAGTCACCATCAATTCCAGCTCATGCAAGTTGAAGGGACAGGCACATGTGCACCCAAGGCAACTCACTTGCCACCTTTCCTCTGGCAGCTGCTAGGCAGAGCTCTTTAACAGAAAATGACTAATAGTTTCTCGACATCCTTTCACTTTTATTGTTTATCTCTTGGCAGAAATATTAAAACACTGAGAAATGGACCCAAAAGATAAAGGACTTGGCAAATACATATCATCTCTGTTAAACATGAGAAATGGCTTCACTTTGTGCTGAAGCTCTGTATGCACTTTTGTTACTTTAAACTGCAAAAAGCGGGCATTATGTTTATCTTATATATAAATTAAACATGGAGAATGTTTAAGGAACAATGTAACACAACACGTGGCTACACCTGGAAAGGAGTGTGTAACCAGCTAGCACCGCCATGAAGCAAAGTCTGTACCAGCTCAGAGTAGACGTGGAGGTGAACTAAGTGCTCTTTCCTGAGAATAAGAGACCTTCTTTTTTTGTGTTTGTTTTTGATACTGGGGATTGAACTCAGGGGCACTTAAGCACTGAGCCACATCCTTATCCCTTTATTGTATTTTATTTAGAGACAGGGTCTCACTGAGTTGCTTAGGACCTCACTAAGTTGCTGAGGCTGGCTTTGAACTTGCAATCCTCCTGCCTCAGCATCCCGAGCTGCTGGGATTACAGGCATGTATCACTGTGCTCGGCTATAAGTGACTTAAAATCTGTTGAAGTCACAAATATTCTGGAGACCTATGCATACACAAAATCCTTTTCAAGATACAGAACCCATCAGGAACTGCTTTCTTCTGGTGCTAATGGAGAGGGCAGGAGCCACATCTTTGTCCATGTTTGACTTGCACAGCTCATTTAACAAAGGGCTGGGGTAATGACCATGGCACTGCCACCTACTGCCATATATTTTAGTAATTAGCATTTGGCACACACAAAATGTATCAGCACTGGTAAAACCACACCCCTGTTTAAAGACTCCACCATCCACCTCACCCTCAGGGATCTGCTGGGAGGGAAGAGCCTGGCCCTGAAGTTCACAAAGTGTTCACTACACTGAATTTGATTTTAAAACACACTGTACCATGTACCATTCAGAAGGACAAAAAGCAGACATAACGCTAGGCTGAAATGCTGAATCCACGAAGCACGTTCATCCTGAGTAAGGCTGGGTACAGCCTTATCAGTATTTCTTTCCTATAAGGAGTCTTTACCTTGTTGTTAAAATCAAGGAAACAAACTAACTGGAAATGGAATGATGCCTGCCCATGCTGGCTTGCAGACCAATGGACTGTACTTTAGCAAAGATAAAACAATGCAAATTAGAAAGAAGGATTTTAAACCAAAACCACCTAAAGCATTAGCGTCTTGATGCCTAAACACAGGTTTAGTTCAGACAGACAGACAGAGATGTCCCTCTTACTCCTCTCCGCTTCAGGGTCAAGGACACAGTGATACTGAGTCAGGACATGGGCACACGTTACATCAATCTTACTTAATATGTAGTACCACCTATGTCCTGCACAGTCAGCACACTCAGTAAGGCTACGCAAGTCAATCCCAAACATTACCTACACCCATGGTTTTCAAACTGCCTTTACATGACAACTGTCCCCCTTGAAATGATTAAGCCTTGTGCCAAAACCTTACATGGTATATAAAAGATAAAGCAGAGATGCTGAGGCTGACAGTCAACCTCTTGGTGACCCTCTTGAAAATCCAATGAGCAGAGTTTGGAAACCACTCAAATAATATGTACTATCTATGCTGCCTGGCAATTAATTTATATCAACTATTTAGAGTTTAAGTTAAACAAGTCAAACACTGATTGGTGTATTGGAACCTGAAGAAAACTAGCACTAGGGTGAGTACTGAAGTCTAAAAATATTCACTAAGAAGTTAAAGGACAAGGGAAGGTTTGTACATCACCTCACTATTTGCTGCAGTGGAAAGAACGTGAAAAAATTTTGCTTCAAAACTTCAGTCTGTGAACTGAAATCACAGATCACCAGTGTTGCTGCTTTTAGTTTCTAAATCATGATTTACCCCAATTATAAATTAGGATAATTACACTGAGTTTTTGTGGAAAATGTACAATGTTAGTCATGGGCTTTACAGAGACCGATTTCTGTACACAGTCTTGGCAGCTATTACCTAAGTGTCCCAGCAAGGATTTCAAAGATATTTTGCAGAAAAATTTTGTTTTTGTTTTTCTTTTTAAAATAGAGAAAACTGTAAAATATAAATGAAATGCAAATATGTAGTAAAAACTGCTTATCCTGATTTGTAACTACTCATATCAAACTTCTCTTTAGGAAAAGGGAAAATGTATCCAGTACAATTGAAGCAACATACAATTTATTATTATTATTTTTAATGGTAACAGATTTTCAAATTGAGTTTTTAAAAAGTACATTTAACTACAAAAGTAAGATTAAATAGGTACTTATAAAATATATTTACCCTGAAATGGTTAAGAATATAAAGTGTTGATGCCCATGTCAATAATACATTATACATTACACACATTAAAGGTCATTTTCTTTCCATTAATAATGTAATAAAACCACAATATTTATTGCTTGTATCAAGTGCAGGTTAAAATCCAGATAGCCTTCAAATTCAAATCCTTGTGATAAAGGATTTCTCAATGTTGGTCGGGTGAAATTACGTGTCACACTTGTGAATACAGGTGCAGAATGTATCGATTTTTAACACGCACGAACGTCTTTATTTTAGACAGCCGCTTACAGTTTAGGTTTCAGAGGCACCTGCAGTGAAGAGTCCTGAGATGCTGGGCTGGGGTTAAGTCTCACTGATCTGGCTGATGTCTATTCTACTGCACCGTTTTTGGGGTAGGAGGCGTTTGCTGCTAAAAGACAGACCCTTGTGATTAATGCAGCAACGTCAGTACTAGTGCAGAAGCTTGCTGGGCAAAACTGTTTATTTATAGGACATTTTGCTGAAAAAACAGAGTCCAGCCAACCAAAGCGCCAACCAAAATGACTGACACAAACCCCATCTTAGTGAGCACAGGCTGCCAACATAACCACCTTTTTCTTTTTCGTTCAGTCTCATTCAGCCTCTGTTTCATCTGCTGCACCTTCTGAGCAGTGGTGGCTTTTCTGTCCTCTCGAATACGTCTCCGTAGAATACTGTGGATTAGAAATAATAATGATAAAAAGAAGGTACACATGGCAGAACAAGATCACTCTGGTATAAAGGACCCGGACACTGACAAGACCACACACATCCACATGTTCTTCAAGTCCTTCAATCACTGCAATAAACAAGGGGAAGCCCCAGTACTCCAAATGGTCCAGAGATGTGCTCTGATAACTCAGCAATCGCTTCTGGTACAGTTTTATATTAATGTATACTTTTAACAGGACCTGAAAATAAGCAAGGCTCTTTTTCAAACTGTGAACTGGTGCCCATCAGTTTTCGTTCCCTCCTTTTTTTTTTTTGGCAGGGAGCGGGGGGAGGTTCTAGGGCGTTGAACTCAGGGGCACTCGACCACTGAGCCACATCCCCAGTCTTATTTTGTATCTGATTTAAAGACAGGGTCTCACTGAGTTGTTAGAGCCTCCCCGTTGCTAAGGCTGGCTTTGAACTTGTGATCTTCCTGTCTCAGCCTCCCGGCAGCTAGGATTACAGGTGTAGCCTCTACGTACAACTCCTTCTTTCTCTGCCAGCCAGTCTGCAGATGCAGGAATGGGAAAACAAGGAGGTGCTCCGGCACCTGGTCCTCTGTACTAGCATTTGATGTTTCAAGGCCCTTGATCAGTGCCATCTGTTAAAAATTTCCATGGATACTCTACTGTGACAGGGCCTACTTTTCTTTTCTTTTTATTTATTTTTGGTACTGGGGGTTAAGCTCAGGGGCACTGAGCCACAACCCCAGCCCTATTCTGTATTTTATTTAGAGACAGGGTCTCACTGAGTTGTTAGTGCCTTGCCATTGCTAAGGGTGGCTTTGAACTTGCTATCCTCCTGCCTCAGCCTCCCCAGTCACTGGGATTACAGGCGTGTGCCACCACGCCCAACAAGTGGGCCTACTTTTAAATTTATCCTTACACTTTTCTAGCTCCTGTTTTCCTATTCAGTACTGGTCAGCATAAGCTTCCTGACTCCCAAGATACTCAGACTCAGCACTACATAAAGAATGGCCAATGGCAAAACATCAATTACTACTTCTTCCCTTTAAAAATCTCTCACAAAACTCATCTGCTCTTTTTGCTTATTGTCTGTGATATGGCAAAAGCCTAACCAGTTTCCCAGTAATTTTTCTAAAGTAGTTCTGAGCATGCAGTTTAATTTTTAAAAAGTGACTTCCTCTTCAATGTCTACTACATGAAGACACAACTTTTCTTCCTGGCCAAAATGTTTAATCTGAATCAAATCATGAGCAACAATGAGAAACATAGACTGTGGAACATTTTAAAAGACAATTGGTCAAGAGAGGGGAAAAAGAAATGGAGAACAGTTCCAAATTAAAGGAGAAACTTTAAAAACCACATCAATCAAATATAATCAAATGCATGACCCTTGATTAGATCCTGAATTACTTTTTAGAATAGTTCTAGAAATTGGGATAATCATAAAAATGTTCTAAAATTATGTTATGGTCTTAGCCACAAAACTCTGTAAATATATTAACATCCACTGAATTCTATACTTTAAATAACAGGAATAGAGGGAAGGGAGGAAGATGGGAATGGGAAAGACAATGGAATGAATGGGACATCACTCTCCTATACATGACCAGTGTAACTCCACATCATGTACAATCACAAGAATGGAAGTTACACTCCATGCATATATGATATGTCAAAATACAATCTACTGTCATGTATATCTCTAAAAAAGAATAAATAAAGAGAAAAGGAAACCCAAAACACAAAAAAGAATCTTATTTTATCATGATACATTCTCTGATATGCTGGAACCTGCAGATGTTGCTGACCGACGTGTCCAGGCAAAATCAGCACAAACAGCCTTCAGCTCTGCACTACTTTTCATGCCCAAACACCGCCCCCCACCATCTTGTTCTTCAGATTTGTTTCCCACAAAGACAGAATCTTCCCTTTTATTTTGGTCCTCTCGTTTCTATTCTATTCTTCAACCCTTCCTCTTCTCATCCCCTGAAACCCTTGTGTATTTATGGTATTTAATTTATAGTAAATAATTGACAATTTGCTAATAATTTGCTAATTTGGGTACTTGCTTCTCATATTAGTAACTGAGGACTATATTTTGCTTACCTTTAATTCCTATAGTTCTTCTGCACATCTTTTTCATTTTCACTTATTAAGTAAACAGGCCCCCCTGGCTGTCTGAATTCCATCTGAATATTTACTTGCAAAAATTATTACTGAGAATACTCTCTGAATTGAAAACTCGTAGACAAATGCACATACTGCTAGTAAAAATATTCAAGTTGCGTTCAAATGCAGGAAATACATTTATAAAAGATGTAATGAACCCATTAAGTGATATGATTATATAATTAGTGCTTTACATCTGATATGAGTTTAAAAGGGCTGCCCAGAGGAGACCATGTGGAAAGCCTTGCAGTTGCACACAGTGGGCTTCTGCCAACACATGCCCTGGCAGGCACATTCCACACTACGCACACTCTCAGGAGAGGGTCCAAATGACTGAACTTTTCAAATACCCCAATTATTTATTCTCATTTGCAGAACACTGACTTTCAAATTTAAGACTGCGAGACATAGTAAGAAGCATCTTACTATCACAATGGAGTAACCACACATTTGTGTCTATATGTTATTATCATTACACATTATATTATTATAATATATATTATTACTATATCATTAGTATATTAATTATATAATTAAATATATAATATTAACATATAATTAAATTATAATATTATAATTATAGGTGTTTATATTTATATTCAATACATACATATATAAAAGTAGGTTAAAATAAACTATTTGTGATACTCAGATAATTTTTTTTTGGGTAGTTGTAGATAGATAGTATGCCTTTATTTTATTTGTGTATTTTTCTATGTGGTGCCAAGGATTGAACCTAGTGCCTCCCACGTGAAAGGCAAGCACTCTGCTGCTGAGCTATAGCCCCAGCCTGGATAATGTCTTTTTTACTCTTATATTTTCTTCTTTAAGAAATACTTTTTAGGGCTGTGGTTGTGGCTCAGTGGCACAGCGCTTGCCTAGCACATGTGAGGCACTAGACTCAATCCTCAGAACCACATAAAAATAAATAAATATAATAAAGGTATCATTTCCATCTAGAACTAAAAATATTTAAAACAAAAGAAAAAGAAATGCTTTTTAAACCAAGTAAACTAAACTTCCAATTTGAAAAGCACTGCTGTAGAGGATATTCAATAATGAAATGGAACAAAAATAGTATTATGGGCTGGGGATATGGCTCAAGCGGTAGCGCGCTCGTCTGGCATGCATGCGGCCCGGGTTCAATCCTCAGCACCACATACAAACAAAAGATGTTGTGTTCGCCGAGAACTAAAAAATAAATATTAAAAATAAATTCTCTCTCTCTCCCTCTCTCTTTCTCTCTCTCCTTAAAAAAAAATATTAAAATAGTATTATATTCTAGTCTTTCAGAAGCTCCAATTTATTTAATATGATTTTTACTTTTTTAAAAAAATATATATTTTTTAATTGTAGATGGATACAATATCTTTATTTCATTTTTATTTGGTCCTGAGGATTAAACCCAGTGCCTCATGTGTGCTAGGTGAGCGGTCTACCACTGAGCCACATCTCCAGCCCCTCATTTTTACTTTATTAGGATCTCTAATATAAAGCTATCAGTATTAATATCTATTGGGTCTGAGCAATAACTTACTAATCTCATCTACCTCAGAGGAAGGAAAAAATAAAGATGAAAACAACATGAACAAGTATACATATGCGCCCACAGCCCCCTTTAAAAGCACGTTTTGTAACAGCTCTGTAATTCCGGAGTGATTTTGCTAATCTCTGTGCCATGAGACTCAGACATGGGAAGGTTAACTCACTGGACAGGGACTATGGCTGGCCTGTGTCTTTAAAACCAAGACAACACTCCAAAATTACAAAGGATCCCAATCCAGTCACCAAGCTCATTTTTCCTAATTCTGCACATAATATTTAATCAAGGGGTGGGTGGCGGCAACAAGCATGCTTGTGACAATCTTATTATGAAAAAAATATTGAAAAAGATAACAGCAATTTAAAACAATATTACTTTGTGGTTTTGGGGATGCTGCTCAGTGGCAGAGTGTTTGCCTGACAAGTGAGGCACCCCAAGAACCTACACATGCACACACGCACACCGTACACTTCCTCATTAAAAGTTCTAAATTTAAGGTGAAAAAAATATACTTGTACAAATAACTTCATGCTTTCACTAGTCATCTTAAAACTACTAAAACCATTATAAGGAATAATATATCATAATTAACGATTCAAAAATAAACTATTCAAGTCCAAAAACCCATGACTATATAGTGAAATGTTAGTTTTTATAAATTTTAAGGCATGTAATCTTCTTTTCTGTTGCTGAGGATTGAGCCTAGGGCCATGCACACGCTAGGAAGAATGTTCTACCACTAAGCTATACCCCCAGGCCCATATCAGGAAAAGAGAAAAGTGAAGCTATAATGTGTAGTTGGCCTTGACTATTTTCATTGGTACATTCCAAAATCCTGATCTAACAAAATGACTGTAACATAAAAATTCTCAAAGTAAAAAGTGTATTTCACAAAAAAAAGAAAAGGAAAAAAATGTCATTTGGAGACAGAAGAAGAAAAAGAGTTCATTCACTTTGCTAGATGGCTCATAATCTTAGGATACCAGTTTCCTAATGTGGGTGCGAGCCTTGGACATGTAATTTGTTAATGTTAAACGTTCATATTAATTTAAAACCCAGAAAGTTTCAAATAATGTAATTTTTGGGAAAAAGACTTATCTTCCTCTAACAATGGAATTTTTAAAAAATATTTTAAGATCTTATTAAAGGCATATTGGGTATTTTTTCTTAAATATTATTTTGGTTGTAAGTAGACACAGTATCTTAATTTATTTATATGTGGTGCTGAGGATTGAACCCAGGGCCCCACATGTGTGAGACAGGCACTCACTCTGCCACTGAGCTACAGCCCCAGCCTGTTTTTTGTTTTTTTTCTTTTGGTACCAAGGATTGAATTCAGGAGCACTCCACTGAGCCATATCCCCAGCCCTATTCTATATTTATTTAGAGACAGAGTCTCACTGAGTTGCTTAATGCCTTGCTTTTTGCTGGGGCTGATTTTGAACTCATGATCCTCCTGTTTCAGTCTCCGGAGCTGTTGGGATCACAGGCATGCAACACCACGCCCGCCTTTTTGTATTTTTATTAGAGACAAGGTCTTGCTGAGTTGCTTAGGGTCTTGCTCAGCCTCCAGAGCTGCTGAGATTACAGGTATGCACCACCAAGTGTGGCTAAAGGCATATTGTTAATTGCATTATAACTAATACTAAAAGTGATTGCAAACAGCAGTTATTAATACCATTTATTTTCTGTACCATACTGTTCATTTTCCCACCTAATTATATTAACTTTTCTACTCAACTAGTGTTGTTTCTTCAACTGGTTTCTAAGTATAGACTTTTTGTAATGGGATTCCGAAAACCCCTTAGGTAACAAACAAATGAGCAACTACCCTCATTTAATAAATGAAGGCTTGCATGACTCTGAGCCCCCTGAGTTAACTGAAGCATACCTGCTGCTGTTTTCCTCTGCTGTGTCCTGCACTTTAGAGGAGAGCACTGTGCATCGGTCACTGGTTGGTTTCTCTTCTTCTGGACCTATTCTGCTCCCATTGTACTTTCCAGTCATTATTTTGTTTGGTGAATGGTCAAAAGCAGGAGATAAGTCTTCTTTAGAAAGTTCTTTCCACCGTTTCTATGTAGGGAAGAGAAATGAAAAACAAATGTGAACACTAAAAATGTAGTTTTCCTTAAATAAAAAGCATCTACAGATACACCGAGTGCAGTGGTGCACACCTGTGATCCCAGCAGCTGGGGAGGCTGAGGCAGGAGGATCCCAAGTTCTGAAACTCAGCAAGGCCCTAAGCAACTCAGTGAGACTCTGTCTCTAAATAAAATATAAAAAAAGCCGGGGAGATGGCTCAATGATTAAGCGCCTCTGGGTTCAATCATCAGTAGCAAAAATAAAAAAGAAAAATTTTACAAATTGAAATCAAGTTATGAAAACCCTGTGATGCTGACAGATGGCATTCTACCAAATCACAACTTTACGCTTGTGTTAAGTTTAAAAACTTCAGTCAATAAAAGCATTTAACACTTATTTTTATGTGCATTATATGAAGTTGAATACAATTATCTTCATAAAACCTAGTGAATTTTATCTACTGGAGACAAACTATACAAGGATCTCACTAAAGTATTAGTTATAGTAAGACAGTTTTAGCTAAAATTCAATATTGCTTGACTCTTCATCATTCCCAATCCGCAGATATTCAACAGTGGCATAGTGACCAAGATGACCTGTAAATGTGATCTGATTCCTTCTTGCTTCTTGCCACTGACCAGTCTAGGTGAGAAACAACAACGAGACTTCCAAACAGGTCCTCGTGATGCCAAAGGACTTTAATTTGGTTGTCCTTACCAGCTACACGGGCTGCTCCAAACAGCTAACCCATAACCCACCACTGGGCTAGCGAAACATCCTCTAGCACACCTGGACATCAGATTTGATGACAAAGAGCAGGATTCAGCCCAAGGCGAAGAGAGCTTTCAGTTTCTTCCTTTTTGAAAGACGATGTCCTCACCTACCTTAGGAGAATACTATGGTGATAAATGAGATGGTGGGCGAAGAGCCTAGTATCTCACCCCACAAAGGTTAAGTTTCCTGCACCCTCTCTGCCCCATTCCTAGGAACAAAGCTGGAGGTGGAAGCACAAGGCATATCTGGCTCCTGGAGTTGAAAGCAGTGGCAGATAGTACAGGCCAAAGAAGGAATGACCTCGGCACTGGGACCATGGTCTCTTGAGCCCTGCATGGGCTGCAAATATACCACCACCTGTCCACTGCCAACAGCAACAATGGCAGAAGCTAACACTAGTGGGAGCCAATGGTTCTCATTAAGACTGACTTTGACACTGGCCCCAAACAACTGATGTGGACAGGGAAAACCCCCTTTGAGACCTTTTCATAGAAGCACGGAGTCTTGAAACTAAACACTATTTACTGCCCAATGAATGTGATAATTTTAACACTGTAATGTACACTTGCCTGGAATTTGTGGAAAATTCATTCCCTGGAGTTACTTCTTTGTAAAACAGCACTATTTAAAGCAACCCTTCTATATTCAGATTTAAAAAAAAATTCCAGAAAATCTATTCATACACTGGATAAAGTAGTTTCTAATCTATCTTGCTTTTACCACACAACAGATAAATGAGGGAAAAAAAAAAAAAAAAAAGGCATTCAGCATCTCTACCTTTCCCAGAAACATCTATTCTACTTAGCTGTATGATTCACAGATCTCTTTTTGTCTTGTAATGGTAGATTTTCAGAAACCTTGGAGAATGTGACATTCTATAATCTCCTATGTCTGGAAGACACTGCAAAGCACACCTGTTACAACTGGGTGGAGATGGAGAGTCTGAGTGGACAGAACGACCCTGAGCCCCACTGGACTCAACCACATCCAGAAGAATACTGTGCCCACAGTTAAGGAACCACCAGGCAGTGGCATGGAAGAGTGAGATGCTTTCACTTTAGAGACTGCCGGGTTCCTTCTTCCCTGGTTCCAAAATTTTGTTACTTGCCCCAATAGCATTTTTTATAGTGCCAACGCAGGGGAAAGCTGAGGTGAACAAGATACTCATCAAGCACTTGCTGAACCCACACTGCTCCATGCTACAACCCCACAGCAACCTTAGGAGACAGGCACTGTCACCGCTTCCTTTTACAGAGGACATGGGGGTAACTGAGCTTGGGTAGCTTGCCCCAGGTGAGGCAGCCAATGAACAGCAGGCTAGAATTTAACTCAGACAGTGTGGGCTGATGATGCTGTCACTCTTCACAATGATGATCTGTGTTCATGAAAAGTTCAACAACTTCAGCCAAGGGATAGCTTTAAGAAATACCCAATAAAAGGTTATGCTGTCTTCAGAATTATGCTGGTCCATTTTTAAAGTTTCCATTCTTCACAGAGATCTAGTTACAGCAACTTGGACAGCACTCAATCATGTCAATAAATGAGACAATATCAAAAAAATCAAGTCTTACAATTTCCCAGAATATGCAACAAATCCAGACTGTCAATAAGAAAGACAAACAGCAGAGGCAGGGTGAGGGGCATTTAGTGCAGAAAAACACCAACTACGTCACTCTGCCATGTACCCAAGCAGCAAACCCACTTGTGGTTGCCTTCCTGTGACATCTGAGCCAGCAGGCACCCCCATGTCACCTGCCTCAGCTGGTCACTGCCAATGGGTGACATCAAGAAACAGCACTTCACACAGGCTCTCACGCTGAAGCCTGCCTCAGCTTCCCTTTCCAATATGGCACTTGAGCCACACTCCCAGCTCACATGCTGTTGGGGACAGTGCCCCACATGCTGCTCAAACCCCAATCCCAATGATTTCTCAATAAAGAAAGTACCTCCAAGAGCAAAGTGAAGCTATTAAACTTGAAACAACTATGATTTGTTAAAAAGTTCACGGGTTCATTTAAGCAGTGCCGAATTACTAGCTAGAGATCTTACAACATCTGGCCATCCTGGATGGCCAAACTACACTATTTACTCTGGAGGTTCACGGTCACCGTCACTACTGGGAAACTGCTAATGAGTATGTGGTAATACGAGCAACTACCTTACATGTTTATCTGACCATGTACCAGGAGGCAACCAGAAACTACATGCATCTAGGTAGGTCAAGGTCACTGGAAGGGTTTTATAAATGAATACATGCTATATAATTATACATGGATTTGATTTAAGGTACAATCACTCTAGATGGGTAAAAGTAACACCTCTCCTTTGTGCCCACACGTCCTAAATCACTGCACATATATTCACATATGCAGACACCATCACAAAAAAACTATCATGAAACTATATCCATTAATGAAAGTACCACTCACACCATATAAATCTAAAGTAAGGGAAAAAAACAAAAGACTGAAGGAGATGACAGATGCCAACTTTAGGAAAAAGGACCAGAGACAAAATTTCATGGGTCAAGTACTTTTGAACAAAAAGGTTCTCTAAAAAAGAAACTAAAATCATTTGACATGTTCAATTAAAAACAAAATGGGAAGAGACTGAAAGACAAAAATATAAAGAATAAAGACAACAAATAGAAAACAGTAACAAACACAACAGATACCAGATACTATTCCAACTTTATCAGTAATTATTGAATACTAAAGGTCTAAATATACCAGTTAAAAGACAAAGTTTCTCAGAGTTAATAAAAAACAAGACTCAACTATATACAATGTATCAGAAACCTACTTTAAAAATTAAGACATACATAGCTGGGCACAGAGATGCATGCCTGTAATCCCAGTGGCTCAGGAGGCTGAGGTAGGAGGATCTCAAGTTCAAAGCCAGCCTCAGCAACTTAGTGAGGCTTTAAGCTACTTACTGAGACTCTGTCTCAAAATGAAAAGGATGTGGCTCAGTGGTTAAGCATCCCTGGGTTCAACCCCTGGTACCAAAAAAAAAAAAAAAAAAAAAAAAAAAAAAGACACACATAGATTAAAAGTAAACGAATGGAGAAAAACGTAACATGCTAACACTCATCAAAGGAAAGGAGAAACCATATGATTTCAGACAAAAAGAGGGCCAGTGACAAAGGGGTCAATTCTCTAAGACATAAAAGTGTTTAACGTATGTGCACTTAACAGTAGAGCATCAAGTTCAAAATTCTATCAGAAATGGGCAGATTCAGCAGGAAGAAAATTAGTAAGCAGACAGCCCAACACAAAACCATCATCGATCATGTACCTGGCACCTAGGGAACACTTCATCCAACAAAAGTCACATGGAACATCCCCCAAGACATGCCACCGACTGGCCATAAATGCACCTTCACAAAGAGAAATCATACAATGTCTACTTTCAGACCACAGTGGAATTAAACTAAAAACCAGATAAATTTCCAAAAGTAGAGATAAAACAACATACTTCTAAAACAAAAATACAACATTGAAAATTGTAGGATGCGGGCTGGGGATGTGGCTCAAGCGGTAGCAAGCTCGCCTGGCATGTGTGCGGCCCGGGTTCGATCCTCAGCACCACATACAAACAAAGATGTTGTGTCTGCCGAAAACTAAATAAATAAATATTAAAAAAAAAAAAAAAAAAAAGAAAAAGAAAATTGTAGGATGCAGCAAAAGCAGGGCTCAGAAGAAGATTTTTAGAAAAGAAGAGCTAAAAGCATTATCTAAGTTTCTACCTTAGGAAATTAGGAAAAGAACAAATTAAAATCAAAGTAAGCAGAAGGAAAAAAAAAAAGAGAGTAGAAATCAATGAAATGGAAAACAGGAAACTCAAGGGGGTGGGGTGGGGATAAGACATAAAGAAAACCAAAAGCTGATTCTTTGAAAAGATCAATGAGGGGCTGGAGTTGTAGCTCAGTGGTAGAGCGCTTGCCTAGCACGTGCTAGGTCTTGGGTTTGATCCCCAGCACTGCATAAAAATAAATAAAATAAAGGCATTGTGTCCAACTACAACTAAAAATATAAATATTTAAAAAGAAAAGAAAAGATCAATGAAATAATGAACTTCTAACCTGGCTGAGAAAAAAGAGAGAAGACACAAATGACCAATATCAGAAATACAACACTGGACATCACTGCAGATCCCAGGGATGACAGAAGAATAATATAGGAATATTACAACTCTATGCTCCTGAACTTCATAACCTAGACAAAATGATCATTTTTTTTTTAGAAAGATACTATTTGCTAAAACTCACACAAGTAACAGACAATCTGAATAGGCCTGTATTTGTTTTTAAAAATTTAATCAATAGTTAATAACCTTCGAAACAGAAAGTACCAGTTCACTGAATTCTACCAAACATTTAAGAAAGACATGCCTGCCAATTCTCTACAATCTCTATCTATCAGATGCAGGGGGGGCCCAGCATCACCCTGATACCAAAACCAAAGACATCACTAGAAACATGGTTCCTATGTGATACATAGGCTCAAGGAGTGTCCCCCAGATGGCACCATATCTCAGCTAGACAGAAGCTAGTTTTTTCTTCCCAAATAATCAGACACAAAGAGGAGGAGATAGATGTAGAAAAGGTTTGTTTTTCTTTCTCCCTCCCATAAACTGGTATCACATCCTTCTGTGCCAAACAACATACTTTTGGGGGTTACAGCTAGTTGTATATGGTTTGGGTTCTCATTTTTAACAAAGTAACCTGAGATCTTTATAACGTGTATTAAAGTTTTATGATTCAGGATTTCAAAGAATTTTCCTTCTCTTAGATTTCTATTCTAAACTAACATTCAAGCACAACACTCTCCAATGAAATACAATATGTGCCATATACATATTTAAAATTTTAGCAGCCACATTGAAAAGACAAATTTAAGTAATGTTTTAACTCAAAATATTATCATTTGAACATGAAATCAATATTTCTAAAATTATTGAGATTATTTACACTTTTGTTGTTTATTTTACATTTTAAGCATATCTTGATTCAAACTAGCCACATTTCCAATATTTAATAGCACATGTGGTCTGTGGCTATCCTATCAAATGGTGGAGTCCTAAGAGGAGAAAGCCAAGAGAAAAGCATCTTCAGAGCGAGTGCATCATAGAACAGTGCATGGTATTATAAAAAAATATTACATTTAAGAAAAACACATTACATAAACACACATTCCAGGAAGGACATACACGCTATGATCTGAACTTTTGTGTCCTCCAAAACACACAACATCCAACCTCTCACTGTGGTGGTATTAAGCGATGGGACACTTAGGGGGGTCATTGGGTCATGAGAACTCCTCTCTCATTAATGGGATTAGTGCCCTTAAAAGACATCTGAGAAAACCTATGTGCCTGTTCCACCAGTGCGGACACAAAGCCCTCTCCAGACACCATCTATGGGGAACAAGCCCTCTCCAGACACCAAGTCTGCTGGTGCTTGCATCCTGGACTTCCTGGCCTCAAGAACAACGTGGAATAAGTTTCTTTTGTTTACTCAGGTATTTCGTCATTGCAGCAACTGACTGGGACACCGTATGTGCCCAGATGACTACAAACTTGGGGTGGGTGAGTTAATGAGGACTTAACTTTGTATGTAATTCAGTTTCACATTCTTTGAATTCTTTTACAGCCAATGTGTAGTATCCCTAGAGCCTGCTAAGACCACTTCTGAACAAATTTCTCCTTGAATAGGTAACAAGACTTTGCCAATTCTGAACTCCTAAAAGATACAGAGGCATTTTCAATGTCCTACCTGGAACAAGGGCAGAGAATACTTGAAAACTGAGTTTAATGACTACATACCAGATAAACTGATATAGAAAAAAACTCTTCATAGCTACAAACTGCACTGTCGAAGATGACACAAAAAATTATGTCCAAAACCCATATATATGTAGTGAAAAAGATCCTCAGGGTAAATATATATATTCCAAAACTAAACAAACAAAACTTCAAAGAAAAAAAAATTTTGAAAAGTGCAGAATGAAGGATACTACCCAAAGGACAGCTCACTTTCCCTGCAGTCACTTGTCCAATTACAACCAGGAAACCCACAAGGAAGGCATCAGCAAACCACAAAGGTGTGGGAAAAGCTTGATCTAACTTTCCTTTTCAAATTCCATATTTAAGCTGATTAAAGTTTACTAAGAAAGAATAGGAAACTTTCCTAACCTTCAACATTGAAGTTAATTTTACTCTATCTAAATTACCGTCTACAGCCAAAGCGATTCCAACAAACCCCATGTTCCCAAAGCCTGGTTTCTGAAGCAGGATCAATTATTTGGGTTAATTTCCTGCATATTGAGTATTCTTGCTCTAACCTAATGTTTCTCCATTAAATTTTTTCTTTAATGCCTTTTTTAAATTTTTTAAATATTTATTTCTTAATTTTAGGTGGACACAATATCTTCATTTTTTTTTTTTTAATGTGGTGCTGATGATCGAACCCAATGCCCCATGCATGCCAGGCAAGCGCGCTACCACTTGAGCCACATCCCCAGCCCTCTTTAATGCTTTTTAATGAACTAAAAAATAAAAAAGAAAATTCTAAATAAAATTTCAGAAATATTACTGATGCATGTGCCTTATCAAGAAGAATCCACTACTCTGTATAAGTATTGTGCACCAATAACAAATTACTAATATTTGACTTGAAATGTTAAAATAATATACATCACAACAAAAAAGTTAGTTACATAGGAAAGACAGTAGAATGAATCTGACATAACTTTCCCATGTTCTCATATGAATACATGACCAATGTAACTCCACATGTACAATCAGAAAAATTGGAAGTTATATTCCATATACGTATATCCAAGTATATCCTACTGTCATGCATAACTAAAAAAAATAAAAAGTTTTAAAACGCTACTAATAAATGAATAGTTTAAGAATATTTTACTGTCTTTGAAACCTACACAATACTCAATTCCTTTCATTTAGTCCTTTAGGACACAGATGGTTTAAGTTATAAAAGAAGCTTATTTCTGAATTGGCTATTAATTATAGAAACTAAAGACCTACAAGTATATTCACATATGAGAAATATTATGAAATGAAACTAGTCACTTTTGTATCTACTGACTTAAAGCACAGACTGTGTTTCCTTCATCCAGAATGCTAGGGACTAGAAATTCTGTTTCAGAATTCAGTTTTGGAACTAGGGAGCATTTTGATGAGCTTTCCTGGTTGAGCATCCCTCGTGTGCAAATATGAAATGCTCCAAATCCAAAACTTTTGAGAGGAAGGGAAATGCCCAAAAGTTTCAGATTTTAGATGTTTGGATGTCAATTGCCATCCTGTATCTACTTATGTTACTAGACAAGACAGGAAACAGGTGTCTTTTGTTACTGTTTCCTATTTTACATTGTGCCTCAATACATAACATAGATTTGATAGTCTTTGAATTTACCTTTTGTAAATGTGCAATAAAATATATTCATGGATAATAATGCCACTAACCAAAAAAATGTAATATTGTATTAGTACTTCACTGTGTCTGCAACAGGCACTCAAGCTGTTCACCGTCATAAATATGTTAAAGTATGCACAGGTGAAATATTCTACATTTCCACAACAAGTTTTTAATGGGGCAAACATACTTAAGGTTTCTGGTTTATTTCAATGACTAAATGCTTAAATCCTCCTTACATGAAAAAAGCTCAATTTCTTTAATGAAATCTTGTTTCCCACTAGGGTTTTTCAGTAACACAGAGGACTTAACCTAAAGCTGAATATCCATGAGGAAGTGAGCTTCAATTTTATAATTTTAAGGCAGCCAGCTGGATTTACCCCATTAACTGCAACATATTTTTTAGAAGGGACAAGGTAAGGGCTTAGTTGGAATGGTTACCGGATAGCAACTATATTTAACAAACGGGTATTATTCTTTCCCAAGAAAAGTTTACCTGTATATTTGAATCTCCCTTTATATACTTTGCTCCTTCTATTATGGCCATGTAAGAGAATCTGAGTTGATCTGGTGTCTGAATAAGTCCCATTCGATATTTTCTCATATTCAGTAACACTTGTTTAATGTTAATATCATCTCCTTTTTCCATCTGCAAGAAAGGTAAAAGTAAGTCAAGCCTTCTTTTGTTACCTTACAGGAAACAGAAGCAACACAAGGTCATTGTTCAGACTTATGCTATGCATTTGCTCGTAGTCATGGTTTGGAGGTGAGGTGTCCTCCCAAAGCTCCTAATGATTCAGGATTGTTCAGAGGTGAAATGAGCTGTAGCCTAATCAGTCCATTTTCATTTAAATGGAGTAACCTGGTGGTAACTGTAGGCAGGTGGGGCACGAAAGGTGGATCACTGGGGGAGTGTCTTGCAAGGGTACATCTTTTTCCCTATGGCCCCTTTCCCCTTGCCAGCCCCGCCCCCAGCTTTCCTGGCTACCATGAGCTGTGCAGCTTTCCTTTGCCTTGTCCTTCTCATAATGCTCTGCAGTCACTTGTCCAATTACAACAGGAAACCCACAAGGAAGGCTCCAAATATACTTTTCCTCTTCCAAGATGTCCTTGTTAAGTGTTTTGGTCACAGTGATGATCTTGTGTGCTGAGCACATTTTTCCTTTAGAACAAGGTTAATTTAACACTCTCCCAGTCCACCCCATCCCTCACAATTCACTTGTTCAAACAGTAGCTGCTGACTTTTGATTCTTCAGCTGATTGACAACTGATTTCAAAACAATCATTCTAATTTCATTTTGGTCAGTAATCAGTCAAAGGACTTAACATATACCACAGACTGGAAAGCTGTTAAGAGTCAGAATATTTTTTTTAATTATTATTTTTTTGTAGTTGTAGATGGACAGAATGCCTTTAATTTATTTGTTTATTTTTATGTGGTGCTGAGGATCAAACCCAGTGCCTCACACATGCTAGGCAAGTGCTCTGCCACTGAGTTACAGCCCCAACCTGAGTTAGAGTCAGAATATTTAAGCCAACAAGTAAATAAGAACTTGTGATGACACCTACCTTGGATAATAGTGACTGGCTATACAGTAAAGCCTAAATCAGTTTAGCATATGAAATTTAAAACATAGCAACTGATAACTGAAAAGGAGGTGTAACAATTTAGCACTTTAATTTTAAAGAATAATAATACTTTTGTGTGTGTGTGGTAGGGATTTAACCAGGGGCATTCTAACTCCAATTTACATCCTCAGCCCTGTTAAGTTTTGAGACAGGGTCTTGCTAAGTTGCCCAGGCTGGCCTTGAACTTGTAATCATCCTCCTGTCTCAGCCTCCCTGATATTACAGGGATGTGCCAAGGCACCTAGCTTAAGGAAGGACTTAGGATCAGTTGTGGTATTATTTATTTACAAAAGTCCCAGTGGCAGCAGGCCTCTGTGCCACTGCCCTTCTGCCTTCTTCATATCTAGACTACAGTGGCCACCTAAAAATGGTGGAAAGTTCAGAGAAAGCCTCAGTCCACAAACACACTGCAGAGCCACCATACCATCTGTAAACTACTGATTTAGTTTTAGAAAGACCTCCAAATTGAAAAAGAAAAAAAAAAAAATGGTTGCTGTCATTAACAGCAACCAAAATGTTTATATACGGCGAGGTTCACTGTAATGTAACAATCCAATTTTTGATGAATATAATAATCCGATAGGTTAAAACTGAACTGTAATTTCTAGCTTTCAGATGCAAGATTCAAAATGCTCCACCAAGAATGTTATCACATTGATCAAGATCCCCATTAAAGTACGTGTGTTTACCAGGAGTACATCTTGTGAATTCATGTGAGCACCTACTTGTGCTAGCAGTCATATTAGAAAGCCTGAGAATGCTAAGACCAGAGCAATGAAGCATAGCTACACTTTACAGGGAAAGCTAAGAGACTAATAAATAAAGTAAAGTGAGGCAACACAGGGCCGTAAACCCTAAGAATACCAGTCTACTAAATTGCTCACATTGTTGATAATACTAAAACAAGCTCAGGAAAGTATAAATTACACTAGGGGGAATATTGAAAGAGATGACACTGAAATCAAAGCAGAAGGTACTACTGATGGGTTTGATTGTATAATAAAAGGAGGGACAAATGACAGCAATAGGAAAGGGAATCAAGGGAAACCAGAGGCCCCCTACAACCAAAACAAAGAAAAAAACGAAGGTTCTACAAAGCCAGAAAAGGACCGGAATCCAGGTGGTGGCTGGGAATGGTGGGTGGAGACTTACAGCTCTGGGTGTGTACACAAGAATTCAGGGAAGGAAAGATAGCACCAGGTAACACTTGCACAGTCCTCACAGCGGCCCTGTAAGTACTGTCACTAGCCCCAGTGAAGGAAAAACAGACAAAGAGCTTGTCCGAGCAGGGAGAAATTCAATACCAAGGTGATTTTACTGGAGAGGGGGCCTCTTACTTCTGTAGTGTGAAACTACCAGAGAAAAGCTTCTTCTTGCGAGCTCAGTTGTCACCTTGACTCAAGTCCACAGGCATTAAGGAGGCAGTCCAAAGAGTGGAAATGACTGTTCTAGGTTTTGCCCAAAGAAAGATTAACCTTAAGAAACCTGGCTCTGGGATATGACATCAGAGCCTATTCCTGCCAGTAGGCAGAAAAAAAGAGGACTGAAATGAGACCATAAATGGCACTTACCAAAACAAGACAGGTGTCCACTAGAGAGAAGGTGCCAGAGCGCCCAATACCTGCACTACAGTGGATCACTGCAGGCCCATGGTCAGGATTCAAGGAGCCAGATTCTCTCACTTTAAATAAGAAATTGAGAAACGAAGCTGGTGACTCAGGGACTCCAAAGTCTGGCCAGGTAGTATAATGAAAGTGAGAGATTGTCCTGGTCTCCCCACTCTAGAAAGTAAGATTAAACAAGAGAAAGTTAGTGACCATTCTTGGCTTTTTTTTTTTTTTTAAGAAATATTTATTTTTTGATGCAGTTGGACACAACACAATGCCTTTATTTATTTTCTTTATGTGGTGCTGAGGATCGAACCCGGGTCCTGCCCGTGCTAGGCGAGCGCTTTACCGCTGAGCCACAATCCCAGCCCCATTCTTGGCTTTTTTAAAAAAGCAAAAAACGATGTCAGAAAGATCATGTGTTTTACTCAACGCTGTTAATCTTTTGGGCTGTTTATACTTCCATTTTCCCATTTGGGTTTTGATAAGCATGTATGCAAATCAGGGAAGTTTTTTTTCTTTTCTTTAGAGAGGTTTAGAATATATTAATAGCTAACACATATAACACATCACTTTGGAGGCTTGTTTTAAGCTCATTGTTTATTATCTCAATTCATACAAAATCATATCAGAAACCATTTTCCAGGTGAGGAAACTGAGGCAAAAATTAATTTGTCTAAGATCAAGGGCAATAAATAGGGCCTGGACTTGAAGCAGCAGTCTAGAATTTCAGTTCTTAACAATTAGCTTGTACCATACATGCTACCAATATTGTCTCTAATTCATGTATCACAATAAACACATTTTTTTTCTCTATTTAAAAAAATTACTATCATAATTTTCACTTTCTTTTTTTTAAGTTTAATTTTGTAAATATAATCTCCCTCTTAATATGATTTGTCTTGAAAAGCAGCTCCACATATAAAGAGGAGCAATACAAGAATTAATTTAGAGGAATAATCTTTACATTTTTAATTGAAATAGCTCCTCTAATTGCTGTCTTTCCCCAATGTAATAAACCCCAGTCCTGAAGCTGGGTATGTGCCCTGCTGATGTAAGATGGTGCACCAACATGCCCAATGCCTCTGTCTCTGAGGTCTGCCTGGCATCACTATCACTTCCTGGATGTTCCTGATGAGCCTTATTCTGACTAATTCATTATGAAAATGTTCCTTAGCATTCTGCCAACTGCCTTTTGCCCTAGGAAGCACTGCTCTAGTTTATAGTCTTCGTTTCTGTAAATGAAGCAGTGATTTTCTAATGTCTGCACAATTTTCTAGTTTTATTGCAGGACATTTCTAAAAGGAGGAGGCACAGAAAAAATTAACAGCTAAACATCACCATAATGTCCTGTTCCCAGTGAAAATTTTCAAAATTAGAAGGCAGCTTTCACATTTTGATAACTTTGCCTTTTTCAGTACGAATTAAGACTCCTAAGTCATAAAAGATACTGAAAAAATACAATGTAGAAATTAAAAAAAAAATTAACTACATATGTTTAGTCACTTTTTTTTTTGGAGGATGGCCTTAGGCCTGAGCCTAAGCAACTCCATTTTTTATTTTGTTTTACCTTTATTTTATTTATTTATTTTTATGTGGTGCTGAGGATTGAAGTCAGGGCCTCGCACGTGCTAGGCGAGTGCTCTACCGCTGAGCCACAACCCCAGCCCCTAGTCACTTTATTTTTAGTATCTGTTTTCATAATTCCAAATACACTGTGATCCATAGGGTGTCAATATACTGAAGGTACTAAAACATTTCTCTGTTACTATTTAAATGATTTCTAGATTTCAAAACATTTCCTTGTTGTTGTGTGTATGTGTGTGTAAGAGAGATTGAATCCAGGGCTTGCTTGCTGTATGGTAAGTGGGTATTCTACCACTTAGCATCTGAGTCGCTGGGATTAAAGGTGACTACTACTGCACCTACTCAGCCTTCCTTTTAAATTCTAAAATACGTAGTTGGCTTTGGTGGTGCACACCTATAATCCCAGTCACTGGAAAGGTGGAGGCAGGAGGATCCAAGTTCAAGACCAGCCTGGGTGGTCTTTCTCAAAATAAAAAAAATTAAAAGGGCTGGGGATGTAGCTCAGTGGTGGAGTACCCTGGGTTCAATTCCCAGCACCAAAAATGAATGAATAAATTAATAAAAACGACCTAAATTCAGTATGCTAAGTGAAAGAAGCCAGATTCTAAAGTCTCCATTTATATGACATTCTGGAAAATGCCATACACAGGAACAAAAACTAGATCTGTGGTTGGTGGGGGCTGGAGGTGAGGGATAGGAATGACTATATGCAGGTAGCACAAGAAAGTCTGAGAGGTAACAGAATTGACCCATGTTTTCTTTATGGATTCATTTAGACAATTGAACACACTCTGAAAAGTCATACGACTACACACCAGGAAGAGTCAATCCTACTGTAGGTAAACAGAAAAAAAAAATCTATACATTCTAAATCATGAAGGCTAACTATAGCTTCCTTTTACAAAATCATAAGTTCACAGTAAACATGGCAATATCCACACAGGAATGGGCCAAAGAGACTGACTCCTGATTAGCCAAGGGATATAGTTAACTGTCATGTTTTCCTTTAAATGAGGTGTAAAATGCCAGTGGGTGTTTTTGACCCCGCTTTTCCCCCTGTTAGCTGCTCTATTATGGTCATCAGCCACTATGCAGAACTAACAGGCACTGCAAGACTGGCCTTGGTTCACAAGAGCCTAAACCAGGTCTGGTGTGGACCACCCCAAGTTCCCAGGACTGTGCTCATGTGTGAGTGTATGGCTGTGCTCCCCAAGGAAGGGCCCGATGCTCCCATCCTGCTTATGCTCAACTACTGCATCACTTCCTGGCTCTAAATGCATCACAGTTACCCATGATCTTGAGCAACTGATTTTTTTTTTTTTTTAAACATCATTTTGGCTCAAGGCTTGTGATCTCTCTCTTTTTTCAAATTCTGGTCATGTTGTCTGGGATACTCAAAGTCAGTTCCCAGAAACACTCAACTATTCGTACAATACGGTCTCCCCCTCGCCAAGAGATTTTTAAAAACCAGCGCTTTTCACGCCTTGCAAAACCAGACTGAAGGACATTTTTAAGAGGTTAATTTTGATTAATTTATTCTTACTGAAACAAGATTCAAAGATGCAGTTCAAAAAAAGATATAATTCAGAGTCAATATAAGAGGAGAAAAAAGTTGCCCAAGAATAGAGAACTAAAACTAAATCCATCTTTACTCTAAATAAGCTCTATAACTTGGACTTCACGAATCTGACAAAGTCCTTATGTCAAACTCTGGTCCCCTTCTGGTCACCAAGGCACACCAGCTCTACCACTCTGACCTGTCGTTTCCCACCTTTCCCTGTGGCTCCAGCTCACACACCCCACCATACCCATATTACATCCATAGTTACATTTATGTGGCGGTCCTGGTGCAGCCATTCCTTGCAAACTACATCATGTATACTATACCCTTGAACCAAAAAAGTTGCCAGCTTATTGCTCTTTTAAATAAAAAACATTTACATTGTTTGAGGGAGAATTCTTGATGTAAGGTCTTTGAATGTGGATGTCAAACTTGCTACATTTGGAGACCAAAAAGTTAGGTAGGCATAAGACAATGGGGAGCTGTTGGCTTAGGACAATTTAAGTATATGTCCTTCCTAAAGCCATTCAAATAATAGCTAATATTTACAATAAATATGGAAGACTATAAAATTTTTAATTATTATAAATAATCTACACAGCTCCATGGCCCCAGCCCAATTATTTTCATATTTTATGTATATATTGAAGGTACCAAGATTATGTTTCTAAAAGATTTTCTTTAAGCCCTAGTTCTGTAATCTATAATGGAGTTCATGATATAGTACTTACCTTACAAGGCTGTTGTGAAGAATAAATGAAATGATGAATGTAAAGTTTACCTGCATGTGGTAAACTGGCTATTTCTAAAACAATTATACTAACTGCCTTTGTTGAAATCCATAAACAGCTCCAATAAATTATCAAATCTGCTAATCTTTAACCTCCTCACTGAACTGTTCTTCTAAAACTAAAGACTGACAAAGTGTGCCAGCCCTCTTCCCTAACCAGAGGTCAAATTTGTATTCTCCCTGTCACTGCCTTACCTACTTTTGCCAGAATCTCATCACCAGTGATCAGTACTGACTATAATTCACTGAGAAAGATGGACAGAACTCATCAGATCAAGAGTGGCAGTATAAGAAGGCACAGGGAAAAGCAATGTGCAGAAGCAGAGGCCCCTGGGAACTGACCTCTTTGTAATGTCTAAGTTTGTTAGAAGGAGCAACAGGTACTTGCAGGAAAAAGGCACAGAAGGAGTTGAGGACCAAGTTGGTCGGGTCATGGACTTCTGTACTAGACATGAACTTTCCTTGATAACTAATGGGAACCAGGGAAGGATCTCTAGAGCACAGAGGGGTCACACCTGTGTTCTAGGACAATCACTCAGGTGTAGTATGCTTAACAATACACTTGGTATGCTGACAGAGGAGAGTATAAAGGAAGCAAATATGGACTCTACCCCTGGGTGGGGGTGGCAGAAACCTTGTTACAGAGTCAGAATACACACACACACACACACACACACACACACACACGTATTGAAGAAGCCAGTAAAATTTAAAAATCAGGAAGAAGTGTAAGACTCATAGCTGCTAGGAATGAATGTGTCACAGTTACCTTAGGACAGACCTAAGTAAGAAATGGGCCACATGGAGATGCTGATGTGCAGAATACAAATAAACAGGCACAGAAAAAAGGAGGACATTCTAGGTGGGATCAACGGCTTAAACTATTTTGAATCAGATCCCAGTTGAGCATCATAATAATTAGACACTCATCCTGTTCTGGGTAAATCTACAGGGACAGGGAAATAGAAGAGTCAGCATTATAATAGTATTCCTGGAACCTGAGAAACATAAAAGCTGGCCAACAATCTTACGGAAAACAGTGCAGGGCAACTAAAAACAAAGATCTGAATGACCAATAAGTATTCCACATGACCTGATATTTTTAAAGCCCCTCAAAAATATCTCCAAAGCTTAAGTCCAGGAATCCTCTGAGAACACAGATGGAACCCCTTCTTTCAGGGGCACAAGTTGGGATTCGCTCAGCTGTAAGAAAGACACTGTAAAGGGCTTCTGATAAATGGTCTGGCTGCTCATTAGACTGGAGGTCTACAGCTTTTAAACAGTCCTACTCTTATGGAAGTGGGCCATGTCTCCATGGTTCAGGGAGCTAGAGAGAGGTGTGCAGGCAGCAGTGGGCTACCAAATGGGTGCCTCAAACTCCAAATCTAATAATAAAGAAATTATATACATATATATATTTTTTTTGTACTGGGGATTTATCCCAAGGGTGCTTGACCACTGAGCCATATCCCCAGACCTTTTTTGTTTGAACTCACAATCCTCCTACCTCAGCCTCCTGAGCCACTGGGATTACAGATGTGCCACTGTGCCTGGATAGAATAATTCTTAAAACCACTATAAAAAAGTCCAAACTTTTGAGTAAGAAAAGTCTTACATTGATATTTTCTAATTGTAGCAGATGTACTGTATAATAAGACTTCACATCTTCGGACAAAAGCTTCACACTAAATCCTGTTTCTTTAAACAGCATCTCTCGGTCATCTGTTGGCCAGTACTGTGCACATTTAACCTAAAATTGAAAACAGCAGTATATAAGCATTATAAAACCATAAAAAGTTGAAAAGTGAAAACAAACTGCACACATATACTATATGTTTTCAAGTATCAAATCCTAAGAAGAGTCATCACTATATTTTAATAAGATTGATATTTTATAAAGTAGCTTTGTAAAATGTTCCTATAACTTTTAAACTAAAAAAGCCACAAATAAATATCATGTACAAAAATAAAATTCTAAAATCTGATTTTAGAATTAAAAAACATTTAGTTATAAATGGACACAATATCTTCATTTTATCTTTTAATATGGTGCTGAGGATTGACCCCAGTGCCTCACACGTGAGGAAAGCACTCTACCACTGAGACACAACCACAGCCCTGAAATCTGTTATTTTTAAAGCACAATAATCTATACTACAACACCACATAGCATTCACTTTCTAGAAGTTATCAAACTATCCCCAAAATACCTTCAAATTGTATTGAAAAGGCTTTATTTTTGCAAGTATTTTCATAATTACCTATAAATTTGCAATTAATACTACACATCTAGAAATATTACATACATATTTCTACTTACTAAAGTTAATAATTTACTAAAATTAAACCAGGGGAAAGAATCAGAAGATAAGCCTCTTTTACCTAGAGTGGTTAATATAGGTTGAGCATCCTTTATTGTAAATGCTGGGATGTTAAGTCTTGTTTCAGATTTTAGAGTATTTGCACATACATAATGAGGTATCCTGGGAATGAAATAGAGTCTAAAGGCAAAATTCATTAATGTTTCACATACACCTTACATCTATAGCCTAAAGACAATTTTATGCACTATTTTTAGCTTGCGTGCATTGAAGCTGTGACCCATCACAATAAGTCAGTGTGAAATTAATGTTATTTCAAAAAAAGAAAAAAATATTTAAGTAATATAGGCAAAGAGAATAACAGACTTATTAAGGAACAAAATAAGATGTCTATTTGACAGCAATTTGTAATGTCAAAAGGAAATGAAACAATGAAGCTGAGAAATGAAGTAACATAATTTAAGTTGTTCAAAAGAAAAGCAAATGTGAGCCAAGAATTTGATACCTGGCCTAACTGACTTCTAAGGGTTTTTGTTTGTTTTGTTTTGTTTTATAAAGTAGATAAACTGTGACAGGTTAAAAAAAAAACAAAAAAACCCCAGAACCTATATAATATCCAGGAATCCTTCCTTAGCAACCCACTAGAGAAAAAGCATTAGTCAGAATTGGAGAGGCATCAACAAAACTGGTGATAAATGTTAAATACATACAGTTGGTCTTCCCTATTCATGGGTTGCCCACCTAAATTCCACTGACCTTGGATCAAAGATATTCAAGAAAAAAACAACTGTACTAAATATGTAAAGATTTTTTTTTTTTTTTGGGGGGGGGTATCTTTATTCCCTAAATAAAAAACAGTGTTAACTATTTACACAGCATTGTATTATATTGTTAACGAGTAATCTAGAGATTATTTAAAGTATAAGGAAGGGGCTAGGAAAATAGCTCAGTTGGTTGAGTCTTGCCTAGCATGCACAAAGCCCTGGGTTCAATCCCCAGAACCACGAGGAAAAAAAAAAAAAAAAAGTAAAGTATAAGGAAGAATGTGCACAATTTATAAGCAAATGCCACACAATTTTATGTAAGGGATTTAAGCATTGTAGATTTTGGTATCAGTGGAGGATTCTGATACTGATCTCCCCACAGAATGAGGGGAGAACTAAGATTTAAAAAGAGATGTAAGGGAGAGACTATAGTATATTACAGTCTCTGACAATGTAGGTTTGTACAATTAAAAAAAAAAAAATAACCTGGAAGAGAATGGGAAAACATTTTAAAAATGTTTAATTAAGCAGGTGTAATGGGGGATGGCTGTAATCCCAGTTATTCAGGTTGTTGAAGCAGAAATTACAGGCCAGTCTCAGCAATTTACCAAGACACTATCTCAAAACAAAAAATTTTAAAAAGGCACAGGCATGTAGCTCAGTGGGTGAGAACCTGTCTAGCAGGCAAGAGGCTCTGGATTCAATCCATAGTACTGCAATACCTACATGCGCGCACACATACACACAGCAAGCTCAACTATTTTCAGTAATTATTTTGGTGGTAGGGCTGATGTCATTATTGGGACTCTTATTTTCTGTGTAATATGGTATGAAGTAAATGAGTCTAAAATATTTGGCATCCCTGATATCTTTGAATACCAGGATTCTTGCTGTAAAAAAAAGTAGCAGGTTATGATAGAAGGGGTTAAGACAATCTCTGCAGTTCCAAATCTGAACTAGAAATCTGTGTGAATTCGTCAGACGTATTGTATCTTAACAAACATATCTGTACCTAGCTCTGTCCACTAAAAAGCCTTAAAAACAACCAGCAAGCCAGTAACAATAAACATCCTTATTTCTGTGGTGCTCTTGAAATAGCATTGCCTTTTAAGAGTAACACAGCTCCTTGGGGAAACGGCTAGCTCCAGATTCAGGATAGTAAAAGTTTAAAATGAGCCTGAAACTGGTAATCATTCCAGAGAGCAAGAAAGCTATAAAAGACCCTTAGTTTTGTGTTAAAATGACTCAGGGTTCAACCTAAAGAGATTTCTGCTAGTCGATGAAGGAATGATCTGATTACCAGTAAGTACAAAGGAGTGAGATGGATCAAATATGTTAAATACATAACAATTCATCCTCTCCTCACAACTGGTCCTCTTTTGAGGATCCTAGAGAATGAACTGTTCTGAAAACTGCTTTTTCTATACTGTAAAAAAGTGGTACTGGAATAGAAAGTGTTTTTTGTAGAATTCCAACAAAAACAGAACAGGAGAGAAAGAAAAATTACCATTTGTAAGCCATATGAATTAAGGAGGTAAGCACTGGTCAACAATGATTGCTAAGGTCATAAAAAGACAATCAGACACTACAAGTCTCTTGACAAGCAACACATTATATGAAGGAATCTACCCCCAAACAACTGCACCTGAATCATGAGCACTTGATTCGCCCACCATAAAAATGATGTCTAACTTCTGATGGTATTCTTATCCTATTAATATAGCAACTGTACTCCAAAATGAAAGGAATGGAACTTATAAATCATCTAGTTTGCAATGCTGTTCAAACTAACAATGTCACCATCACTTAATTTCTAAATGAGTTTGGAGACATGAAAGACCATTATAAAGGGTGATGCTGACACTACTGGAAATCCTGGTTTGTCAGTGCCACTTCAGAGTAGAAACAAATGAAAATCATACTATTACTGAAAACCAGTACCTATGAATTTAAGAAAAAGTAGGCATCAGGTATCTGAAGAAGTAGAACATTACAAAATCTTAAAACTGGGAGAGTCTTTAGTTGATAATAAGTCCCAATTTGCTTGTCTGATGGGAATGTAATCTAAAGCTACAGAAGTCAGAAGCCTTAAAGTCTACCACTCACTGGCACTATGCTTAAACCGTAATCTGAAATTTCAATAAGTTTATATTTGCCCACTTTCATTATGACCTAAGTCAATTATAAATTATAAAGATCAAAAGACCATCATTTTAATCTTTTTGAAAACTTCCAAGATTTTAATAATATCATGAAAATTCTAACAAAGCCTAGGGATTCCAAAGAGCTCCATTATCACCACCAGTTCAGTATTTGTTCCATTACATTTATATCTCAGAGATCAAAGGTCACCAATTGTTTTATAAATATTTAAGGTAAGAAAGGAAAAGGAAGGGCTGGGGCTGTGGCTCAATGGTAGAGTGCTCGCCTAGCAAGTGTGAGGCCCTGGGTTTGATCCTCAGCACTGTATAAACATAAATAAAATAAAGATATTGTGTTCAACTAAAACAAAACAAAACAAGACAAAGGTATTGTGTCCAACTACAACTAAAAAATAAATATTGGAAGGAAGGAAGGAAGGAAGGAAGGAAGGAAGGAAGGAAGGAAGGAAGGAAGGGGATACATTACTTCTGGTCAGAAACATCCTGACCACCAGCCTTTAGCAACTAAAGCCCAAACTAATGAATACCCTCCATGAAAACCTTTATAAGCTAAAGATCATATGCAGTATACTCAATTGTAAGACTCACTCACCGATTCTTTCTCCACAATTCGGTTCAGCATGACAACTGCTTTGGACTTCTGCTGCCAAACCATGAGCCAGAAGTGGCAACATGTGTTGGGAAGTGGACCCTGTAAGGACAGAGAGAGAGCAGATCAGGAAAGGGGACCAGAAAAGAACAAGGCTCCATCCAGGCCAAGCTCCCTCAAGGGTACTTCTGGTGTGCCATGAGTATAGCCAATGGGGTTGAGTCCTAGTAAATACATTTAAACTTTAAATGCACTTGAATTAAAAAACCAGTCTGTGCTAGTTACGATTTGGGGCACAAATGATCAAAATCTTTCATTTACCTAAGTAAAGCAGGAAAAAACTTTGTTTAGGATACCAAGTGGTTTTCAGAGTTGAGGGCTGGAGACTATGAGTTAAAGCACAATCATCTGTCCCAAGAGACCAAAGTTGAGATACTGCTCCTGATATAGGATTATCACCTGGCTTTTGCTGCCAAAGCTAAAAGAAGGTGGCTGTAGTATTCAAGCATAATCTATATGCGAACCAGAGACAAAATCATGACTGAGACCATCTGACTGCTCAGGTTCTAGCTGCAAAGGCTGGAGTCAAAGGAAATATCTGTCACCTTCAGCCTCTGAGAGCAAGAGGCTAGCCAATCAGCCCAAGTCAATTACAAAAGAATCCCCCCCCCCTACAAAGTGGAAATCATGTACATATGCAAATCACTCTGAAACTATCAATCTACAAAAGCACAATATGTTCAGCCTCAATGGCAAAGTATTTGGGAGAATTAAAAGGAGCAATAGTCCATACTGTAATAATGACACTGGGGGAGAAAAATCATATGTATTTCTAATTACCTTTCCCTTTTACTTAACGATGGTATAGGGCAAAAGGAAAGATAAGTAACAGATGAAAAGGCAATGCCCAAATCATAAATTGTTGATTTTTTTGTCAAGGCAGAGATGGATCCCAGGGCCAAGTTAACACTCCACCACTGTGCTGCAACACAGCCTAATTAATTTCAAATGGGTGAACATTCAAATAAGTGGATTTTATTGTACTCCACATAACTCAACGTGTAATCGATTCACAGGGTAGTGTAGTACAGTGGTGAGAGTTAGGGGTAGGAACAGAGGTAGAAGTAGGACACTGGGGGCCAAGGCTGCCCAGAGCTGCAGTCCCACATGTAGTAAAGGGATTCAAATGGCTCTACGCTGAAAGCATCATTAGAGTAGGAATATTCCTAGGCATGTAGCAGATGCTCAATAATTATTGCCTAAGTAAGGAAACTCTATTGTTAACTGTAAAAATGCTAAAAAAATCTATTAAGAATTATGAGAAACTATAATTAAAAAAAATTTTTTTAGTTGTAGATGGTCACAATACCTTTATTTTATTTATTTATTTTTATGTGGTGCTGAGGATTGAACTCAGTGCCTCACACATGTGAGGTGAGTGCTCTACCATTGAGCCACAACCCAGCCCAAGAAACTGTGATCTTATATTTAAGGGTACTCTTCTCACTCAAGTTATGTATCTGATGCTTTACTTCTAAAGCAAAACAAAACATACAGCCTAAAGGTAACAAAAAGCAATAAGAAAACCCCCAGTTTGAAGAAAAACACAAAGCAATTCACTAGTGAGGTCACCCCTTAGTGTGCACATACACCCCAACTCCATTAGTGCCTCTGAAGATTAAATAATAAACAGGGAAACAGTTGTGACTGAATTAAGACCAAGCTTTTTAAATTGCAGAGACAAATTTATCTCTCAGCTCTCCCATGTACTCAGAACGCTACCACTTTTTTAAATCTGAAAAGTAGACTTAACATACCAAGGGGCTGATTTCTAAAAAACTACTGCTAATAAAACTGAGAGAGAAATGATTCAATTAACAATCACAAAGAACAATCAGAACAGTGGAAGTAGTGAACATTTGATGTTCTCTACCCTGTCAATTGTTTTCTAAGTAGTACTTTGTTTCATATAATGTGCAGGGTACCAGGGCAAAAGCATAAGGAGGTGCAATCTCAGCCTTCCAGGAAGGAGTGTGCAGAGAGGACTAGCGTCAAGGGCCACAAGGGGAAAGGTAGACCATCAGGTCTGAGGGAAGAAGACGACTAGAAAGGAAACCACAGCGGGGCTGCAGGAAGAAGAGATACAGAATGTGCAGAATCTGCGGATTTAGCCAATCTCATCCAGCATAGCCTGGACAACGCCGGGAGGAATCCAAGAAAGAAGAAAAAGCTGGAGACAGGCTTCTAAGTTATCACACTCTAGATGAGTGGGCTCTATCTGGGGGGTCACAAAATCTATAACTAACCAATGGGGTAGTGGAATGGGCTTCCAAATGCTTACAGAAGGGTCACTATTACTACAGTTACTAAAACTGACAAGAAGCAACAACTTGACAAGTAACACCTGGAGCATCTACCAGTGCCAGGCACTGCAGAGTCTCACCACATCCTGTACAGACCACAGACTGCACAGACGAAGAGGCCTGGGGAGGGAAGGCACTTGTCCATGGTAACACTGCATTTTTTTTTTTTTTTAGAGTCAGGGCCTCAATAAACTGTTGAAGCTGGCTTTGAACTCGTGATCCTCCTACCTCAGCCTCTGGAGCCACTGGGATTACAGGCATGCGCTATCGCACCTGGCCTCGCACAGCAATCTTTTTTTATTTTTATTTTTTAATATTTTGTTGTCAATGGACCTTTATTTTATTTATTGCTAGGCAAGTGCTCTACCACTGAGCCACAACCCCAGCCCCTCACACAGCAATCTTAAGGCAGCAGGGTAGAATGACTAAGAGCAGGACCTACTGTGCTGTACAACCTTGGTAAACTTAATGTTCTTGAGTCTCTTTGGATTTCTGCTCTATAAGTATAAGGACTGGGCTGGGGGCTGTGGTTCAGTGATAGAGCACTTGCCTAGCATATGTGACGAACTGGGTTCGATCCTCAGCACTACATATAAATAAATAAATAAATAAAAGATCCATTAACAACTAAAAAAAAAAAAAAGACAACAGTATTTACCATAGAAAGTTGTCCTGTAAAATAAGGCATGTAAAATAAGGAACAATGTTACAAAATTATTTTAACTGGTATTATTTTCACTTTACTAGAATATAAAGTTCATAATGACAGAGTTTTCATTAAAGTCTCTTTTACTCAAACAAGGTCTGCCACAGAGTAGGTCTCACTAAATCTGCTGGATGAATGAACAATGAGGTGTTGGCACCAGGATCTCAGCAGATACTGGGGGACAGAGTACCCTGTCTTGGGTTTCAGAGGATGAAAACCATGGTCCCAAGAGCTGAAGTGAACTTGGAGGAGAAAAAGCTAAGTTAGAAACTGAAGAAAAGATCCATTTTTAAGGACTGAGAAAGAACCAATAAATGGTAGAGAGGAAGAAAGGGTTGTGATTAGGGTCATGGGTAACCATTCTTTTCTCTTTTTTCATGTTACTCTTGTCTTAAGTAGAAAGTACCTGGGATTGAACCCAGGGGTGGCACTGAGCCACATTCCCAACCCCTTTTATGTTTTATTTTGAGAAAGGGCCTCTCTAAGTTGCTGAGGCTGGCTTTGAAATTGTGATCATCCTGTCTAAGCCTCCTAAATCACTGGGATTACAGGTGTGTGCCACCACATCCAGCTAAAGTAAATATTTTAGCTAAAATACTGCTTTATTAAAGAATTTCATGGGGCTGGGATTGTGGCTCAGTGGTAGAGCACTCGCCTAGCATGTGTGAGACCCTGGGTTTGATTCTCAGCACCACATAAAAATAAGTAAATAAAATAAAGATATTGTGTCCAACTAAAAAAAAATTAAAAAAAAAAAAAAAACACTTCATGAAAGTACATAAGAAAAACTTCAACTATTACACAAAGGCTGAATGTGGCAAATGAATGTCTTATTCCCAGTACCCAGAAATATCCACCTCTATTGATGTGTATGTGATGAATCTATTTAACCCATTTAGCCCTATGCTCTGAAAATAAGTTTGCAATCAACACATGCAGCTGTATCTTCATGTCTTGTTGGTACTACTCAGGAGTCCTTCTCAATCAGGGTGTGCAGCCACTGAGTATTTTACACTGTGTAAATCTCTACTGTCCCAACAGGTAAAAAGTGGTAGCTGATTACTGGTTTAGATTTACATTCCATAAATACTTTCCAAATGAAGTATCTTCTCATAGATATGCTACCCTATTTTGTTTTTAGAACTGTGACTTCATGTTCTTTGACAGTTTTTTTCTCACAGATTATTTCTTTTTGATTTATAGGAGCTCCTTCATCTCAAGTAAACTGATTTTAGTTTCCTGTGAATTAGAAATAGTCTAATAGTTCACAGTTATATTAATCTGAAATACTTTTTTTTTTTTAACTACATCAAATGTTTTTCAAATGACAGGTCATTCTGATCCAGGTTAGGATTTTAAAATTCTGAAATATTATGGCTTATCTTCTGAATACTTAAAAATCTGTAACTGGGAGAATGATACGGTGGTTAATTTAGTCTCCATTATTTGATAAAGAGCAGCTGGTGTGGACAAACAAATCATGGGTGCATGGGTGTGGCCCAGGCCTCAAGCTGTGGGGCGGAATGCCATGGGGAGCCTGCAGGCACCCTGGCCTGGACTCTGGGGCACCTGGCCTCTCCACTGGAGAGCGCCAACACCACCCAAGGCACGAGTACATTCTGAAGGTGAGACCGAAAGAGAAGAGCTTGCAGGGGCCTCTGGCTACGCTTTCCAGGTCAGGTGAAGAGAACTGGAAACCCACAGTAAGCAGCAGCAGAAGCCTGGGTCAGAGAGAAGGCAGGGAAGACAGTGTGCCTGCAGAGGACTGGTCAGTCTAAGCCACTGCGTAGAAATTTTTTTTCATAGACATATTAACATTAAACACAACTTCACAAAAGAAGTCAAGCTACACTTTTGGCCAAGCTGAAGTAGAGCCACAAGCTCCAACTCTGCTTTTCCGCGAGCCACACGACTTGCCTGTGTCAGGACGTAACTCCTCCGTGCCTCTCCCATGTCAACCAAGCTGGCATTGATGTAATCATTTTCTGCATTCTGCAGTTTAACACGACTGTGATCATCTGAAAACAAAGTGATAAACCATAACTGTCATTTCAAATTCATCGATTCTTTTTTGGTCTTAATATTTATGCTCTAAGGTATTCATAAAGAATAAAACAAAGAAAAAATAAATTAGCTCCTAAATTATTCCCTATTTTTGTAAGGAAGTACAAAACATCTTGTTTGCTACTACAGCATTAGAAGAAAAGTGTGTGTTTGTAGTATGTGAACCTTTGTAACTTGACAAATTAACTGAAGTGTGAAACACAGTAGAACAAACAAAGAACTTACCTTCCTAGAAGTAAAGGTTTGTTTAGATTCTGGGGGCCTAAGGAGGGACTGGTCTACCTACAAAAAGGTAACTGGTCTCAAACAGATGATACCAGGTTTCATTTTCTTCATTTCTTAACAGATACATACTCAATTGTATTTAAGATTTTTAACACTTAACTATGTTTAAAGGAGTGCTAAAAACTGGAATACTTTAACTGTATTTTTAAAAGACCACTGAAAATGCTTTATTATTTAAGACTGTTAACCATTTGTATACATTTCAAGTTTTTTTTTTTTTTTTTTAAATTTTTAGTTGTCAATGGACCTTTATTTATTTATATGTGGTACTGAGAATCAAACCCGGTGCCTCACACATGCTAGGCAAGTGCTCTGCCACTGAGCCACAACCCCAGCCCATGTTTATAGTTTTTAAAAGTAAAAATCTCATAGATTTAAAATTCAAATATTTGAAATATAAAACTTGACCTTGTATCATTTAGAGAAAGGAAGAAAAGCATGAAATGAGAAGAAGCATGTCACACCAAGGTGAATGTGAGCTGAGAGCCCTAAATACAAATGTCAGAAGCACAGAACCAAGGTATGGACTAAAGGCACATTGCACATTTGACCCTGGAGCATAGTCTACAGTCTACATTTCCCCTCAAGGAAGTGTGCACTGAACATTGACTCTCTCTCCACATTTAAACTAAAACCTGTCTCTATCATCTCCATACGAAAGAAAATGTTAGATGGCTTCAGATTCACACATCAATTTATCTGAGATGTTTCTGCTGGAATGAACCCAAGACCTCTGTAAATATTACATGTCATTTGCCAACAGGAAAAACTAAGATCTTGTTATAGTAAATCACATATACTAGTGTTCTCGGAAAGATGATGTCAGCAAGCACTTCTTTTTTTTTTTTTTTTTTTTTAACGGTACAGTCTCTCTCTTTTTTTAACAGTTTCATCACCCTTTAACTGTTATGTTGTACAAGATAGTAAAAAGATCAGCTAATCAAAGAACAAAAAAAAGACCATAGATCTCCTAGATAACAGACATATCAACAAAATAATGCATTCTTTTAGAAAGCTACACAGTCCTAAAAATTCAAGTGTCCTAAGATACTATGCCAAAGGAATGTATTTCCTCATGTTGCAATCACAGAAAGAACACAAACCCCAAGGCTACTACTCATCCATTTCACAATGAAAAACGACCTTCTAGCCAACCTGCAACCGGGAAGGTCAGCTTCCCAGGGCACGAGGAATCTGGTTATCCAACATGGTACCCTTCTACACCTCACACAGCTGGGTAGAAGGCATGCTGTGTGGGCAGTAGAACACCCCTCCCTTGGGTCTATGTATTCAAATTCACTGTGATTTCCCCCCAATCTTTAACATCTATATAATATTTGTTACTCCCAAACTTTACCAACATAGTAATCACAAACCCGGCTAAAAGCACAGGTCCACTCTTTGGAGCCAGGAGGCACAGGGTGCTACCGGAAAGCCACTAGAGTTCTGCAGAGCCTAGGCACAGGCAAGGCCTGGCTTCCTGTCTAACATTAAAGCAAAGGACACGAACTTCTCTCAGGGGGAAATAAAATTAAATAATTTTTTTAAAATTTTGCTGGCAGGTGACAATAAAAAACGAAAGTAATACTTGGGAAAACTCTATAGCTATTTAGAATTGCCTACAAATTGTGGCTGAAACTATATTTTCTTCTCAGGATTGATTAAAACTAAACTCTCAAACACACACCCACACCATTAAGTATTTATTTTAGTTCTCCTATTAAAAAAGATTAATAAAAATAAAACATATAACTTTTGATTCAGAAGAGACTCCAAAAGGAAAAAGTATGAGTGTTTCTGGTGTTAATTAAAATACATCACCTTAAAATAGCTATATAAAAAGATACTAAATATACACATTTCAAGAAATGAAATTGTTAAAGCTATTTTATGAGAAACTGTGACTTTATATTCTTCAGCAAAGATAAAGAAGGAAACTGCTTCTTTGCCAACCAAGACTTGCTTAATATACTGGTTCAGTGCGAAGCATCTTGAGGGCAGACACAGGTCCTCCAGCCACCTGGATTTCAATGCCTCCTTTCCCTGTCCCATTACTATCCGTGAACTGTTCTTTCCAAACTAAACTTCTGACTTCTGAATTAGGAATAAAATCAGAAATTACATGTTTTCTCCTCTTCCATAATTTATTCTGCCCAGGAACCTCTGAAAATGAGATGATAAAAATGGGAGTCCTATAATCTTTGGGCTATATATAAGTCCCAAAGTCAATAGTACTTTAAATGGTTCCATTTCTTGCACCAGACCCAGGCAGGCCTATGCTCAGTTACAAATGTTAAGTACAACACATGAAGCATGTGAAATGCCCCAAATACCAAAAAACACTAACTTATCTCTGGCATACCATACTTTTTAAGGCAAAAGTACTTTCTATTATTGTTCTTCCCTATCTTTTAACGGATCCAAAAAAGGGAGATAAATGAAAACACACCAACTGTACTGCATGAAAAAAGCAACAAAACCACTCTTCCACAGGAACTTTTACTTCTCAACACCTAACGACACCACCATAGACAGTTTTCTCCAAGGCATTACCTGCTCTGAATCAGGTTTGTCACTGAGTTAATGAAGAAGCTCAAAACCCAACAGGGCTTTAGTTTATATGATGGTCAGATTTGAATGAAGCCCACTTCTGAGGAAGAGTGCTTTTGACTCCCCCCCTCCAACTATACATTTTCTGAGAAATGGTTTCATCTCTCAAGAAATGACTTGCTCTAGCTGTGGCCTGAACTGTCAGTACAGAGTAGCTTCCTCTTTCAACACTGTTATAACAAGCTTTTAAGAAACCCCCACAGGTTTCACCTAATTTATCATTATGGTAAAGGATCTCCTTTTGGAAAGTTTTCCAGGTCAAACAGGAAGGAGGATTCACATTCATCACAGCACAGATCAAAAGACCAAGAATAATGAACTTAAAAATAAAGCAAGGAGAAGACCAATTCTCAGTGCAGAATTAACAGCTGACTTTTCCCTTAGGTTTTAGAGGTAAAAAGTAAGTGTTTAGGTAATGATATCCACATTTATGTGGTACTTCCCTGCCAAGAACTCAAGGCATTTCAGAGACTCATCAATCCTATTCAGCTCCCAAAGTAAACAACTGAACAAATACTGTAAGTTTTCTTTCATAAATTAAGCAATGAGCCCAACGCACAGACACTACTAGATTAATGGAGAAGAACCACAAATCTTAGCACACAGAGTTCTAACATTTCAACTATTCATTCTGCAAAGAAAATTCTATTTGATAAATGGCTCCTCACTGACCATATAACCAACTAGAACTTCTGGTAGCAATAACGAGCCTGTGACATGCCAGATACTACAGGGCACAGCTTAGTGGTCCCCACCTTCCACTCTCACAACCTTCTGAAGTGGACAGTATGACGCCATGGTGCTGGCACCCAGGAAGCAGCATCTTCAGCTGAGGCACATGAGAGCAGCACAAACAGGGATACAAACCCAGGCCTGTGAGGGGGAAGGGAGTGACCTTTCCCATCTCACACGGCCTCTCTGTGCAGCCAGGCCGGTGCCTTCACCACCCTTTCCACACCTCCTAAATTTCTTCCTGCGTCAGTTTTCATAGTGTTTTTCCCCTCAGGTGTGACTTCCACCTCATTTCTCACACAAACCCCACTTCCTTGAAGACCAGCCTTGACTGAGCCCTCCATTATGGTCTGGCTCTGCTCTTTGTATCTGATACTGGTACTTCAGCAGTCATGTACAATTTTGAATTAGCAAGTGTATTTTAAGAGCCAGGCTACAGGGACATAAAGACATTATCTGTTTCAAGCTTTCTAAAAGTGTGTGTGGGGGAGTAGTAACTCCTAGTGCTGTACTACTCTGTACCTTGGGAAGAAGCCTCAGCTAATGCTGAGTGGCCTCAGCTGATCAGGCTTTGCTACACAGGGGAAGGAGGGGGTGGGGAAATTACAGCAGGTGGCGGAATTAAGGAGAAAGGCACACCAGGCAGGAGTGGCAAATTCAAGAAGATCGAAGGGCTAGGCAGGTGAGAGAGAGGTCCCGAAACACACAGAGGACAGACAGAAAGGCCTGGGTCACACCACAGGCCTGAGCAATGACCAGGACCCTGAGGAAGTTCTCTGAAGGCATGGAAGGAGCACATCTGATTTAAGATAGGAGCGACCAGAACAAGGAGGAAGGCAATCTCATAGAGAGACACACTAAGATTAGTCAAGGGTGACAAGCACTGAACCAAGCAGGGGCAGTGGGAATGGAAAGAATTACTGATCAGGTCACACAGAAAGGAGTAACCTATGACTTGAGAACATTATTGGTGTCCAAGTTCCTGAGATACAGAGCCCTGTGGTAACAGCCCAGTCACTTCAGGTCTATTTTCTTGTCTGTGAGATAGAATGGGTTGGGAGCCAAGAGAATCACACAGAGTAACTCTCTGTTACAGACTACAGGCCTTCAAGAGATTCCAACATTCCTTGTCCTGGCTAGATTATGTCTGTAAAGGGCTGGGGAAGGCTCCAGAAAAGAGACTCATTGTGATCACGTTCAACCACTGGCACCCTGATTCCACCTAATGATTATGGGGTAAGGAGATGGCTTTATTGTGGCAAGATAGCTCTGCTCCTCTAACCTTGAGTCCAGATGCTTGCAGATCCTGAGCTATATGAAGTATTTATTTTAAACAAAGGAATCACAACTCCCACTTGTACTCAAGGACTAGCTTCTCTTTGGCATGACATTTGCCACTGCCTTCTCTGTTGGGCAGTCGCTGCAAAACAACAAAACAGGGCACAAGGGGGAAAAGGATGGAATGGCTAGACGGGATCAGTCCTCCTTGATTATGTTCACTGACAGAACCTCCGTGATCATTCCTGTTTTAACTGAAGATTATATGGGAATTTCAAAATTCTACTTCATCAGATATCTGTATTTTAATACATAAACAACCACATCCTCCCCCTAACTCAGAGCACACTGATGGTCCTGGAAGAGGTGCCCTATTCTGCAGGTGTGACTTCAGCTCCACCCTCCAGGACACCTGCTCCACAGCCAGCACCCACACAATGAGCTGTGGCTGCCTGCTGGGGTTTAACTCTTAGCCAGTAGGGAGGGAGCAGCACCAGGCACCACCACTTGTTCACCATGGAGTTCTGCTCCCAGCCCAGTGTGCTGCCCAGGACCCAGTTCAAAAGGCCATCAAGTAAAGAAACATGGAGACATAGTACAACGCAGATCTTATTCCAATTTTCTGTTTTACAGGCACTCATTTTGTGAGTACACTTCTGAGTGGTTTAACACACGTGTAATTCATGTAACCACCACCACAAAAATCAAGATACAAAACTACTCCATCACCACAAAAGTCTTGTGTCCCATCCTTCATAGGCATCTCTTTCCTTATCGTTACTAACCCATTCATCTATTCTCATCACTATAATTTTATTTCAAGAATGCTATATAAATAAACTCAGTAAGGAATCTTTCAAGACCGGATTTTTTCCCACAGCATAAATGCTTGAGATCCACCCAAACTGTTGTGTGCATCAATGGTTCGTTCCTTTTTAATGCTGAATAGTACTCTGTGACATGAGTACACCACAGTTTGTTAATCACTTACCAACTGAAGGACATTTGTGTTGATTCCAATTTGGGGTTATAAAGCCGCTATGAACATTCATGTGCACATTTTTTTTTAATAGACCAAGTTTTCATTTTTCTGGGATTAATGTTCCAGAGTGCAACTGCTGGACCATAGAGTATCATTTAATTTTTAAAGGAACAGTCAAACTATTTTCCAGAGTGGCTAGATCATTTTCAATTCCCACCAGCCATGTATGAGATCCAGTTTCTGTTTTTTTTACTTTGGAACTGGTGATTGAACCCAGGAGTGTTTTACCTCTGAGTTACATCCCCAGTTCTTTAGAAATTTTTATTTTGAGACAGTGTCTTGTTAAATTGCCAAGGCTGGACTTGAAGTTGCAATCCTCTAGCCTCAGTCTCCCAAACTGCTGGGACTGCAGGCATGCACCACCATACCTAGTTAGGGTCTCCACATTCTTGGGGTATTGTGTAGCTTCTTTATTTTAGTTGTAATGATATCTGACCACCATGGTTTTTAACTTGTATTTCTAACAGCTAATGATGTTTTTCATATGCTCAGGTGCTTATCTGCCATTTGTGCATCTCTCTTTTTTTTTTTTTTCTGGCATATCAAGGATTGAACCCAGGCCTGGCATGTGCTAGGCAAGCACTCCACTACTATGTTACATTCCAAGGCCCTTTTATTCTGAGACAGGGTCTCACTAAGCAACCCACATTGGCTTAACATCCTCCTGCCTCCGCTTCCTACACATCTGGTATTTCAAGTGTGCACCACTGCACCTGGCTATTGTCTGTTTTCTGGCTGGGTCATTTCTATTTACTATTGAATTTTAAGAGTTCTATAAATAATTTCAGGTAAGAGTTTTTTTTTTTTTTCAGATATGTGATTTACAAATATTTTCTCCTAGTCTATATTCATCTTTTCATTCTCTTAATAATGTCTTTCACAAAGTAAAAGCTTTTAATTTTGATTTAGTTCATTTCATTCATTTAAAAGAATTTTATGGATCATTTCTGAGAACTCTTCATCTAGTCTAGATTCTGACTTTTCTCCTGTTCATTTCTCTTGTACCATTACTATCCTCTCCTTGTATTTAAATATTTTGTAGAGAAATACTTTAAGACTTTATAAATATTGTTTCTCATCAAATTTTCATCCACCAAGTTTACCATCCATTTCTACATTAGTTTTCATTCTATATATAAAGTTAGAACTTTCCCTATTTTCCACTTATTCATGTTTCTTAATCTCAGTATAGACTTGTAAACTCCTATTTTATTCAATAAGTTATAATCGTTATTTATTTTAATGCTAAAATCAGCCCAGACTTAGCCAATGAGCTTCAGGTTGGTTTCTGTGTCCTTCTGACAAACTCTCATCAGTTTTTGAGCATGTTCTTACTTTATGGCACTACAAGACATTCCAGGTTCTTCTTTATCCTTTAGCTACTAGGATCAGCCACTTCACTAAGGAGTCCTATTTCTTCTTAGAAGGGAATGAAATTTGGGTATCAAAAGCTAAGCATGTCCAATACTAAAGGGTGTTACTGCTACCCAGACTTCTCAGTGGCAGGGTAGGAAATGCATGCATATTTACATCTCCATGTGCACCTGTTGGTCTGTATTTACTGGAAACCATGCATTTACAGCATGCTGACCCAACATCACAGGGCTCATGCTAGTTCTTCCCTGCTCATCACTTAGGGGACCCCCTTCAAGGACACCACCACCCTTATTTATGTGCCTTTCACAAGTTGACCCAACCCCAAGGGCTTTTAGATTCAATTATTCTTGGAGAGAAAAAGGGAAGCTTATTAATATCCTCCTTACTACCCTACTGTTCAGGGACAGAAATCACACACAAATATTAAGTTCGGTAATCCCCTAACTGTAATATGAAAGAAAAATAAATGGAAAGTAATTTATAAAAATACTTTTTAAAATTTTTATGTAAATATTTGAGCTAAAATACACAAGAAAAAACCTCCCATAAGCTTCCAAAATGTCCCCTAGGGATAGATAAACAACCTTATTAAGATCCACCACTCTAGAAAGTAAATAAAATCAGAAGCAGAATCAAACTTGTACCTTCTAGAGGGCACACAGGGAAGTCTTCTCAGAAGACTGATACCTAACTCAGTCTTAAAGATGGAAAAAAAGATTTGAGACCCTGAGGGACAGGTACTAATAGGGGAAGAAATGAAGCACAGAGTGATGTTCAAAGTCACCTGATGACCTTCTGTGACTCATTCACAAGAGAGCTCTCTAGAGGACTCTGAAAGGAAACCCATACTCTGCACGAAGACCTGCAATGAGTACACGGGTTCAGAGTCTGCACTTTCATGCTTCAACAGTTCCCCCCCCCACCCCGTACCAGGGACCCAACCCAGAGACTCATACATGCATGTTCTACCACTGAGCCATTATGCCCTAGCCTTTAAATAGCTTAGTTTGGAGAGATCCTGCCTATGCTGATGTGAAATTGGACAACAGTGTTATTCATTTGTGAACCCTGGTTTTACATTTTGGACTTAACACAGGATAAATAATTTTTTTCCATATGAGAATTCAAGTATCTGTGAGCTATCACGCAAGCTGTTTAGGTTTTCTCCTTCCATAGCAAATCAATTCTACCTTCTTCACTGTGAGCTCTAGTTCTCATTCCTTAGACCCAACCCAGTGCATCAATGGTCTATAAAAATAAATTATTAAAAGCAGAAATAGCTTGATTAAAACTGAAGATTAAAAATAAAGGAAAAAAAAAAAAAACTGAGGACAGAACCAAAACCCAATAAGTCAAGCCCTACAAGTTAGGAGAAAACCTAAATAAAGAAGTTGTCAACATGATTTGGAGTCAGACATAGTGGTGCATGTCTGTAATCCCAGGGACTCAGGAGGCTCAGGCAGGAAGATCACAAGTTCTAGGCCAGCCTCAGCAATTTAGCAGTCCCTGTCTCAAAATAAAAAATAAGAAGTGTGGTGCCACTTCCCCACCCTGCTTCATCCTGGTATTCAATGAATTAAATACCTGGCTTCATCCTGGTATTTAATGAATTAAAGCCATTTTTTAAACCCTAAAAAAAATTTTTAAATAAATTAAAAAATAAAAAGGAATAGGGAGTTGGTTAAGCTGGGTTCAATCCCCAGCACCAAAATTAAGTAAATAAATAAACAAACCAATGATTTTTTGAGAATGTGAAGCATAAATTGATACCTGGTCTTATTTTTAAACTTTAGATGGGATAAGAAAAATGTTAGCAAATAGTTACCATAAAATTTACATTAAATCCATACTTATTTTGATTATTATTAAATAACTTGAGTTTAAGGAAGTCCTAGAGGAACAACACATTCTCTAAATTGTTGGATATAGGGTTCTATATATTTTTCTTATTATATTAAGCTTAATAATGTTGTCCAAATCTTCTATTTCTTTACAAATATTTTGTCTTATTAATAAGGCCATGAACCAGGTTCAGGGGCATACACTTATAGTCCCAGCAACTCAGGAGGTTCAGGCAAGAGGACTGAATTTGAGATCAACCTGGGCAACTCAGCAAGATCTGTCTCAAGTTAAATCCCAAGTACCCCCCTGCCATACCCAACCCCCCCCCAAGTTCATAACCACAGATTGTCAATTTCTCCCTGTAATCCTATTCAGTATGCTTAATGTATCTCGAGACTACTTTATTAGTTATGCACAAACCTCTGAGCTGATACAGCTATCTGCACTCAAAGTGCACTCACTGAGATCTCTGGGAGAAAAGAGGAAGATAGATAGGAAGCCTGTAAGTTTTTCTTCCCCACTCAGCAACTCATTAAGAAAGTATGTTTACTGAGAATCCTCTTTGGGGCAGCAATAAACTATGGATCATTATATGATCTGCCAGACTAACTGGAATCCTAAATCTGTCAATCTCCTTTAAACTTCAACTGCTCACGTGGATAAATGTGGAGGACGTTATGCCAAGTAAAATAAGCCAATCACTTGAAGATATTTAAAGATAAATATTGCATGACCCCACTTATGTATTTGGTATCTAAAATAACTGAGTTCACAGTAACAGCAAGGAGCTGAAGAAAATGGGGAGTAACTGCTCAATAGGTATAGTTTCAGTTATGCAAGATGGAAAGTTCTAGATACCTGTTGTACAACAGTGTGATACAGTTAACAATATTGTAATGCATAGAAAAAAATATTCGAGACCCTGAATTTTAATGAAAAATTATTAATTATTTCCCCACCCCCCTTTTTTCCCAAATATTTATTTTTAGTTGTAGTTGAACACAACATCTTTATCTTATTTATCTATGTCCATGCGGTACTGAGGATCAAACCCAGAGCTTTGCACGTTTGAGGTGAGTGCTCTATGATGAGCCACAACCTCAGCCCTCCCCTTTCTTTCTAAACTAGCTACCATCTATTCTCTTAAAAATCATTCCAGGGTGCGAGGGTGGGGGGGTGGGGGGTGAAGCAAGCCATTCCCAACTCCTGAGGCAGATCTGAGCACCTCCTCTCAGCTCCACCACATGGTGGTCTCTCTGCTATCTATACACACCTGTTCAACTTTCAGTTACTGGAAACAAAATACATATACTCATCACCATACTCCCAAGACACAACAGAGTCAGACATGTAGCTGGTTTCCAACAAATGTCAAATATCTGTCATGTATAAAAAGACCACAGCCACCTCTATGACCAACTCTTTTGGATGAGAGGACCACCCATGGGAAAGTGGTTGCTGAACTGATATTTGAAGGAAGAGGAATCTGATTGAAGTGAGTCAGAGAGAGGAGGGATAGGAAATTTTGAAAAGGGAAAGACATATTCAAAGGCACTGAGGTGTTTAAAAATAGTCACACTAAAAGAATGCCATACGATTCAGTTTTACTAAAATGAATAATTTATAGGAAAGTAGCTAGAAAAAAATGTGGCAAAAGTATAAAAAGTGTCAATCCCCAAAAGGTTTAGAGTGATAGTGCTACAGAACTTTAACTTTTTCCTAAAAGCTGTAGAACACTAATAGGAGAGGGGAGTAGAAAAACCAAACTGCATTACGTAAAGGTTACACTAGATCGATTGAGCATGGATTGAAGTAGAAAAAGGATGGAGATAAGGAATAATTTAGAGGCTACTATATAACCCAGGAAGAGGGCAGGAAGGACTGAACCAAGCCAGAATGCACAAAAACAGGACGGCTTTGGAATACAACACAGAAATGGCAATATAATTGCTTAGTTACTAACCAGATGTGGAAGTTGTAAGAGGAGTCTGTTTCTGGCTTCAGCAAAAGTGTAAATGGTGGTACCACTTGAAACACGGGAACAAGGCAGAACAAACAGGTATAGGGTGCACTGATGGGCTGTTGGGGAGGAAGGCTGACTCACTGTCCAAGCATCTTCACACTGAGTTTGAGGTGGAGGAAGGACGCTCAGCAGAGAGGGATGACTTGCACAAAGGTGTCTGCAGCTGGGAGAAGCAGACTATAGATGAGACTGGGAATCCTAGGTGCAGAGCCGGAAGCTGAAGCCATGGAAGATGAGATCATTGATAAAAGTGCTAGAGGGAGGAGACAGGAGAGAGAGAGCCTGAAGAAATCAAGGCAATCTGAGAAAGAGAAGCCCTAAAAAATGGGTGAACAGCCAGAGAAGAAGACAATACAAGAAAATATGGTATGAGGGAAGAAAGGCATGGTCAATAACGTCACAGGTCAAAGTAGAGTAAGAAGCCCCTCACTGCCTCTGTAAACTAGAAAGCTAACAGCACTCGAGAGCAGAAGTTTCAGTGGGGAGGCTAAGATAGAAGTATGGGCAAAAGGCAGCACATGTGGTAAGGAGAGAGAAACAAACAGCAGGGAGTGTTCTCTGAAGACCCTATGTGTACCTGTGCACACATGCAAGCATCCACATAGGGAATGAAGGGGATGCAGTGAGATGAAGGTTGACAAAACATGGACGGGAGCATGTCTAGATAATAAAGGAGAAAAATAACTAGAGGGGAGAATGAAGTACACAAAGAAGAGTGGTAATGACAGAGTAAGGTCCACAAGGAGGACCGAGGAATTGAGGCAGAGAACTAGCCTGGGGCGAGAGGAGGGAAGGCTCTTCACCAGGGATTTCTGCAATGGATGAGCACAGAGGGAAGGAAGTTTCCTGGTGGTAGAATATAAGTTGAAGAGTTGTTTCTTGACTTTTAAAATTGAAAACTTAAGGAAAGATGATAGTCTGCACACATGGGCCCAAAGGCTGGAAAAACCAAAGACTGATTATAGAATTAAAGGTCTGAAGAGATTTAAAAAAAAATAAAAACAGCAAGGCAGTTAAGTAATATGCTACAATAAATGAACTAAAACTCCTAGTGAAGTCAAAGAACTAGAATGAAAGAGCCAGAATGACAGAAAGTAGCACTCAAGGTAGCACAGTATAAGATTTCAGGGGTAGGCTGGGCACAGTGGTATACCCCTGTTTTTCCAGATACTCAGGAGACTGAAGCAGAGGATTACAAGTTTAAGGTCAGCGTGAGCAACTCAGGGAAACCATCTCATTAAAATGAAAAGGAATAGGGTACAACTCAGTTATACAGCACTTCACTAGCACTTCCCTAGTGTAAGATCTTGAGTTCAATCCCCCAATACGGGGGGAAAAAATTCAGGGGTGAAGATGACTGAAGGTCAAAGTCATGAAAGCTGCAGAGATGTAGGAACTCTAAGGCTGGGGAGTCTATGGTGCTTATACAGAGACATGAAGTCACCAGGATGAAGGTGGTACTGGTGAGGAGAAGAGGGTGACTGGCAAGACAGTAAGACACCAGAAGTAAGGAAAGCTGAATACCACAGCAGTACTGAGAGATGTTCAGATGGCACGAGTCTTTGAGGATATCCTTTTCATTTGCAGACCAAAGGGCAGTGGACTGGAGCTGGAGATCCTGGTGTGACAGGGGAAGCAAGAGTAAGCAGCCCTTACCTAAGAGAAATCATGAGATGTTTGCTCAGGGCACCAGGCTTCAACCATGGCAAAAAAGGAAAAAGCACTCACTGAGGGTTTGCTTCCAGAAGACTAGAAGTGTTGGCAGGAAGGGCAGCAAGGGATAGAGGGACAGAGATAGAGGGACAGAGGAGCACCTCCTCTGAGCAAGAAATGCCTTTTCCTAATACTAGGCCCTCACAAGGCTCCCTCCTCTTCATTGAAACAGCCTACAGGCATCAGAACCTGGTACAATGACCAGCGGATGGAAAGCTGATGTGCACTTCTTTTTTTCTTGCAGTGCTGGGTTGAACCTAGAGCCTTGCACAGGCCGTGCAAGCTCTCTACCACCAAGCTACACCTCAGCCCTTGACAAGCAATGTTTTTGGATTTAACCCAGGTGTTAACCACTAAGTCACACCCCCAGCCCTTTTTTATTTTTTGAGACAGTGTCTTCCTAAAATGCTTAGGATTTCACTAAGTTACTGAAGCTGAGTTCAAACTTGTAATCCTAATGATTCAGTCTCTCGAGTCCTGGGGTTACAGGCGCACACCACCAAATCTAGCACTGACTAGCATATTTTAAACAGAGGTCTCCTTGCAGCCTTCAATTGCAAGTATCCAACAGCCAGTTAGGAATATATGTGTAAAAGTTAGGTGATAAGTGAAGGAGTTTTACTTACTTGTATATTTGATAGTTAAATTACAATATCTTCCTTTTAAAAAGTGTCTCAATTCCAATTTTATAAATTTCTCCATTTAGATTAATTTGCAAAAGCTAATGAAAGGACTCAAATGTAGTTTAGCATACACAATGACTGCAATTATAACAAATACATAAAATTAAAGGCAATTCCAGGGTTCAGGGAGGAGAAGGAGAGCACAGTGGCTATGGACACAGGAGGGCGACACAAGTGATCTTATGATACAACTATTGCCCTGGACGGTGGCAACCACATGAATTTTCACATGATGAAACTGCACACTTACATACAAGTGCCTATAAAACTGGTTGAGAATCTGGATTGATGGTATTAAGGTCTCTTTCCTAGTTGTTATACTGTACTGTAGTTATACAAGACGTTACCATGGGGAAAACTGGGGAAGGGGAATACCAGATTTCTCTGTATTATTTCTTAAAATGGCATGCAAATTTACAATCATCAAAATAAAAAGGGTTTTAAAAATTAAAGGCAACAAGCAAAATGTACAACTGGAAAGTATCACCTTCAAAACTTCTCTCTCTGAAACTCTAACTAAAGAACTATTCTCTCTAGCTCAGATGATTCTTAACCAGAGACTCAGAGGGGTGAGGGAACACCTAGGGTGTTAGAATTACTGCCCAGATCCCCATTCCCTGAACATACACACACACCCACACCAGAACTGTCACCATGGTGAACCACAGATTTCAGAGGAAGTCTATCTATCATCAAGTGCACTACAACTAAGAAAGTGGAAAACCACATTTCTAGCTACTTATCTTCACAAACACTTCTAACTGGCAAGGAAAATGCATCTAAGAGTAACATGGCATTTTACAAGTAATTTATAATAAATTTCTCATTGATTTGCCCAAAATTAATCATTCCTCATGGAAATGTACTTAGTCGACATAAAGAAAAATATTCTGTTCATGTAAGAACTAAAGTATAAGTTTTTTCCATCCAATAACTGATGAATTTTCAGAGGTATATCTAGACGTTAAATATCTATCCTATAAATCAGGGAACACAATGTTTATGAAGCTGTACAGTGTGTGGCCCTGAATACAGTTTGGTTCAGCCTATACAAGAAGGCTTGGCACATCAGCAGCATATCCCAATCAACTAGGGGGAAGAACCAGAAACAAGCAGAAGCCAGAATGAGACCAATTCCAGATGTTTTTTAAAGTATTTGTTAACAATGAGCCCTAAGAAAAAAATCTATGGTTATACCATTAAAGTTAAACAAAAGTGAACCAGTTGAGTAGGAAGGCAACCTAATTTAGTATCTGAAATAGTTGTATCAATAGAACAAAAAAATAAAGTCATCTCATTACTGAAAAACTCCAGAATTGTAGTCGTTGACAAAATGGCGTGTGTGCGCCCCTGCATCACAATCTAAGGGTATGACAATGGAAAACAACTATGAAACAGAATGGTACAGCCAGACCACTGAACAACTGCTTGTAATGGGGATTGTCTACCACGTACTGCTAAGTAGGAAGAGGGATAAATCAGTATGCACAAGATTCTAATTTTTAATTTAAAATGATACACATAAGCTTATTCAGAAAAAAATACTAAAAAACTATAAACCCGCAAATTATTGTTTTTAAATTAGTTTTTTTCCTTTATACTTTTCTGTTTTGTAAGTTTTATTTGGTGAGTACACACTACTTTTGTAATTAGGAAAAAGGGGGAACAAAAATTATACCAATAAATATTTTAAGCAATATTTACAAAGGTGATAGAACAATATAAAAATGAAGCATATATATGAATACATCATACAGACATATGTATAATGATTATGACTATTTTAAAGAAAAAACAGTTGTAGAAATTACACCAAAATAATGGCAATTGTGTTTGAAGGATAAAATAATTATGGGTAATTATTTTTTCTTCCACTATACTATGCCTTCAAATATATATATTATGTAAATTAGTGGCTGGGCATGTGGCTCAGTGGTAGAGCACTTGCCTAGCATATGCAAAGGCCTGGGTTCTATCCTTAGTAGAGGGAGGAAGGAAGGAAGGAAGGAAAGAAGGCAAGCAAAGGAAGGAAGGAGGGAGAGGGGAAGGAAGGAGGGAGAGGGGAAGCAAGGGAGGGAAAATAAAAGAAAAATGTATTATTGTAAATTTTTAAAATTAATGAACTTATCATCCCTGACCCCAAATCCTCCTCTTCACTGTATCCTGCCTCCTAAAACAATCCAAAAAACATATACATGCACACAAACCCACGAGTACTTACATGGGCTTACATCTCTGTATCTGTTTCGATTTCTGTTTTCTGGAAACTTGGCCACTCTATGAGGATAGTCATGGGACTCATTTCGAATTTCCTTAAAATAACAAAAATATATTTTAATATCCCTCTTAAATTTTATACAGAAAAACATATTTTCCCAATCAGTGTGAGAATAACACTTATTAAGGACTATGTATGCCAAGCATTGTGCAAAGCACATGGTCTGTCATCTCTCTTAATCTTCACAACACTAAGAAATAATCCTCTTCCCCATTTCATAGGTGAGATCTAAACAATTTGCCAAAGGTCAAACAGCTAGCAAGTGGCAGCCCCCAGAACCAACCAAGATCCTCCAGAGGCCGCAGCCTGTGCTCTCTGTCTACTAACTGCTTAGTACAGGCTCTATTCAACGCAAAACACTTTATGTACAGAATTAATGCAATAGAGGTATCTGATATCTCACACTCGAATTCTTACTAAAACTATCTTATTACATCTAGCTAAATTCTTTGAGTGTTCATCTTTAAAATTCTTATATATTTCTTTATTTTAATGCTACATAATTAATTTGAGAGAAGAAACAGCTCCCAAATTTACTTCTAGAGCCATTAAGGTTAAGTGATGAGCAATAACCACTAGGCCTGAGGCCTAGATCTTTAAGGTTCTCTATATTCCATTGGGGAAGACAATCTATGAGGTGTGTCTGCACTAACCACTAAGCCACCTGGCAAAGCCAGCACTGCCAGCTTTTACCTTCCAGAAGGAAGGTTATTCCAGGAATCATCAGGTGAAAACAAACACAGCCCCCCACCCACACACACAAAAAAGTATGCTTCAACTATAAAAATTAAATTGGGGTTTTGCTCATACTAGTACATAGAAGAACAGGCATTTAAAAGTTAGGTTAGCTGACAGTTTCATACATTAAGCATAAATAAATAAATTATTCATTTTATGATGGACACTGTTATGGAGGGTTCCTTTCTCTCTCGTCTGCAACATCTACCCCATGAGCCCCAGGGCAGGTAAATTTCTAATTCATAGCTTTACCCTTTTGGCCTAGTACAGAAATTCGATGGTAAGAGTCAAAATATTCTCTGCATACATTTTGTTAAACTTCAACGTAACTTCAAGGAGCACTTAAACTCAATTTTGAGTTCCTGGTAACTCAAAATTTTTTTTACTGAGGAGAAAGAAGAGAAAAAATTTTATTTTTTTTCTTGAATATTTATTTATTTATTTTTTAAATTTTTATTGTTAGTTGTTCAAAACATAACATAGTTCTTGACATATCATATTTCACACAAAAAATTTTATGATTTATAATAATTCATGGGATTCATGGTGTAAACAGGATGCCTATAAACTGTAATCACACCATAAATCCAAGACAAACACAAATTGAGTAAAGTTTTATTTTTATTGCAAAAATTTTTCATTAGTTTTCCCATAAAATAGTTGCTGAACCTATTTTACCATTATTTTCTTTTCATTGTTTCTGTTCTTGACTTTGTTTCCCTCTACTTTCTTGGGGTTAATCTCATTGACATTTTATAACTCCTCTTCCAAGTTTTTATTGATGGAACACGACACACAAATTTTTAACCTGAACTTAATTTTTCTGTAAGTTAACAAATAATAAGAATACTCTTGTAAGATATACAACACTCTATTAGCCTGAAGTGTAACAATTGGAATTTAATTTTACTCTTTCAAAATGGAAAGTCAATTGTCTTAATATCACTCGATTTTGGTTTTATCAGTAATATTTGCTATCATAAACCAATTTCCACACATGCATGGGGTCTGTTTCTAGATTCTCATTCTATTTCACAGAATCATGTTTATCCTTGAGACAGAGTCAAACTTTAGTTACTACAAATTTGTAATTCGTGGAAAGGCAAGTTGCCCCTATTTATTCTTTCCATTGTGTTATAACTCATGATGTTTTAATTCATTTTATACTTTTCTTAGTAAAGATACGCTAAAGGTTTATTCTGACAAAACTTATAGCCTTTGTTGCTATTGCAAATGGAATTTTTAAAAAATCCACCGGTCATTGCTAGTGTATAGGGAAGATATTTTTTTTGCGGGGGCGGGGGTACCAGAGATTGAACTCAGCAGCACTCAACCACTGAGCCACATCCCCAGCCCTATTTTGTGTTTTATTTAGAGATAGGGTCTCACTGAGTTGCTTAGAGCCTTGCTTTTGCTAAGGCTGGCTTTGAACTCATGATCCTCCTGTCTCAGCCTCCCAAGTTCCAGTGTGCGCCACTGCATTCAGTCTAGGGAAGATAGTTTTTGAGGGGCTACAAAGCAATGGACAAGCAGGACAGGACACCAGCCCTTCTTCAATACTTCTTTTACACAAATACACCCATTTTCCACAGTGAATCCCAAATGTCAAGTTTCTGATTACTATACTTCGCCTAGAAAAGCACACTTAGCTGTGTTCCCTCTAACAAAAAGTTACCAATGTTGAAAAATAAATAAATAAAAGAGGAAGGGCTCCAAATATAGCAGTGGGGAAAAGATTTAAAATTTACAAAACAATGGAACAGCCAAATCCTGTTCTAAGTCCTTGGACTGAAGAAATAATCATAATATAAATATGTTTTATTTTCCCAGGTTAATAATTAAAAGAACTCGTACAGTGAGTCCACTGTTTAAACCTCCAGTGTTCCCACTTGTTCTCCATACCTTTCTTTAATTTCTGTGAACTTGGAAAGATAAGGAACCTCAATCAAAGCTTTAGAAGGCACACTAGCTGCCTATTCCACTATCCCTTCTTTCTCACTAAAGAAAGACTTCTGATTTTATTTTCTGATGAACAATGGACCCAACTAAAAACCTGTATTTCCCAGCCTTCCTTACAGGATAGTCTGTGACAAAGTCTGGCTAATGTGAATAAGCAAGATCACCAGGTTGGGCTGCAGAAGATGCTATTCTGTACCAGCTATTCAGGAAGCTGAGGTGGGAGGATCACTTGAGCCCATAAGTTTGAGACCAGCCTGGGCAACACAGAAGACCCTGTCTCAAAAACCAAAACAACATTAACAAAAAACTGGTTCAGCAGACCCTTGTTCCTCTCATCGAGGTCTGCCTGAAATTCGGGTTTTGATGTTCTAGAGTAAAGGGATGGGACGAGGCATCTTTGTGACCACAAGGTCAACAGCACATTCCAAGAAAAGCTAAACAGAAACAGGGCCAGATTTGGTGACATCAGGAAATCAGAGCAGCAGCCCTGAATTCCTATCTCCAAAAATCACATCTCATGAGAAATATAAACCCCTGCTAAGTCTGTTATTTTATTTCCCATACAGCTAAATCAGGTCTTCTAACTAATACACACAGCACAACCAAACTTCAATAGTAAATACATCTAATACGGATATGGTACTTCTCAAGGCAGAGAGCTGAGTTATTCACCAGGAATCACATACATTGCAAAACCAGCTCTACTGATGTTTTGATGCTAAAAATGTCATCTTCTACAGCAGAAAACCCACAAACACTGCTCCTAGACACATCAAGATTGCTTCCCGTCAGCAGTAAAACTGCTAGGCCAAGGTTTCTCAACCTCAGCACTACTGACATTCTGGGCTAGGTCCTTCTTTGTGGTGGGGGCTGTCTGGTGCATTCCATGGTGTTTAGCGGGCAGCATCCCTGTCCTCCCCAGTACTTGTCAGTGGCAACTCTCCAACTGTGAACCCCAAATCTCTCCAAACACTGTCAAATGTCCCTGGACAGCAAAATCTACCACAAACATACATACCCCCATCAACACCCAGATGAAAACCACTGATACCTTTATATTAAAATAGAACTTAAATGACAAGAATCTTTGTTTTAAAGTATAATTCAACCAAAAAATTTAAATCTAGTATTTTGAAAATATAATTTTTACTCAAAAAAGCAAGGAATAATTGAGTCACTAGTTATTTCTCGTTTAACAGCAATGATCCAAAACATAGGCAATAGACCCACAAAAATATCTTTCAGAGTTATTTACAATGTTGAAAAACTAGAAATAACCTAAATGCCTAATGACAGAGAAAAGACAGTTTGAATAAATCATGGTACATTTTTGCAAAATATTAAAAAAAACCACACACAAGTTCTCATGTCAGCAGTAGCATAAACTCAGTTCTTGGAATGATAGTATACAACATAAACAAGGGAATCACATCTGAAAATGGAACTGAACTATTAGTTGCTATTTGGTAGAAAAAAAAATTCACTTAGCTCCTTAGCTGTATTTAAATTTTACATACACACGGATTGCCTATTTTAACAATGTGCATCCACTTCTTTTCTTCAAAAGCCTAATTTTCAGGATACCATGAAGAAATCCACTCCAATCAGTGGTCCTATAGCTTACCTCTAGGACAAAGATTCTCAGTTCTTGTTATATCTAGTTCTTTTTTGAGGGGAGAGGGGTGTTTCCAGGGATTGAACCCAGGGTGCTCTACCACTGAGTTACATTCCCCAACCTTTTTTTTTTTTTTTTTTTTTGTATTTTGAGGGTGAGTCTCACTAAATTGCTAAGGCTGGCTTTGCAATCTTCCTACCTAAGCTTCCTGAGTTGCTGGAATTACAGGTGTGTGCCACTCAGCACATGCCTACTTTTAACAGATCTACTTTCTTCTATTACTTTGCTTCTTATTATTTTTATACACATAACATTCCCTCTTGAAATTTATTTTTATATCATTGGCTTGAAGTAAGGAGCTATACTGACTCAACTACAGAAACAATTCTGCTATGCTCCAGTAATTCTGGGCTGAAATGCAAGACTTGTTCTTAAGATATTTTCTTGTTATTCAGTTCAGCTAATCTTCATTAAATAAGCAATGACTGTGCCTAAAAGTACTACCTAAGAATTTAGGGATTCCCCAAAAACTCAGGATTTATGCATGAGAAATTTCAAAAGTGTAGTTCACATAAAAAGTCACCAGCATAATTTCAGTTTTCATGGCAAGAGACGAGACAAACAACTCTTTTCCATGAGGTTCACAGAATTGAGGTAGCCTACTTCAAGCAGTAACTTACAAAATCCTCAAAACAACTTGGTATTATAGAATGGTCTCCAGGAAAGTCTGTCTAGAGCGTTGCTTTTTTCTCCCTACAAGACTCAGCATTTAAAAAGCAATAATCAGTACTAAGGCTAAACACATCTACCATTGGATTGAGTAATCCCTCTCCTGGTATTTCCAAAGGAAAATAAGAACATGGAAGTCCGTCGAAAGAGACACAAGCCTAAAGATTTATTCTGAACACCAAAAAGCCTGATAGGGGGAAAAAAGAGGCCAAATGTGCATGAACACAAAGATACTGCAGAACACTGAACAAAAGAATATGACACAGCAATAAAAAAGAACAATCCTGCTACAGACTGCAAGAAGGGTGAGCTTCACATTACGCAACAAAGGAAGCCAGACACAAGAAGAACATACCTGAAATTTCCATTTATGAAAACATGCCACAAAATTATTCAATGGTAACAGAGATCAAAACAATGATTGTCTGTATGGAAGGGCAAGGGGGAGCCTTCTGTGGTGTGGGAAATGTTTATATATTGATTTAGGGGCTTATTACAGAGATGTATATATTGTAAAAATTTATTAAGCATTTGCTTATAATTTGTGTAATTATATTATGCTTCTAAATAAATAAGTAAATAAATGAAGGTTAAGTGGTGCAACCACTGTGAGAAAACAAGTGCTAACCAGAGTGACCATATGAACCAGCTGTTCTGCCCAGGACACATACCCATAGAAATGGACACTTATGTGCACATAATGCTTGTGCACAGTGCTCAGAACAACTTATGTCCATCAGCCGATGACAGATAAACAAAATGCAGTATAGCTCCACGTGATGGAACTTACTGATCCATAAGGAAGAATGGAATAGCACACGCAACAACACAAGCGAACCTTAGAGACATTACACTACGAGGAAGAATACATGTTGTTATGATTCTGTTTAATAAAATGTACAGAACAGGCAAATTCAGAGGCAGAAAATATTATTGGAGATAATCTGGGCTGGAGGTGGTGCTGTGGACAGGGACTCACAGTTGATGTATATATGATCTCTTTCTGGACTGTTGAAAATATTCTAAAATTAAGATTTAGTTGCACATCTGTAAATACATTAAAACCCACTAAATTGTACATTTTAATGGGAAAAGTTTACAGTGTGTGAAATATATCTCAATGAGGCTGAAAAAAAGTCAGGAGCTGAAATGCAGGCTTTGGTACAACATCCGGTATCTTTGCTTTTGAACTCTTTCTAGTCTATGTGGTTCAATAAAAAAAGTTAATAATAATAATATTTCAAAAAACAGGTCACAATCCTACTGACTGCAAAAAAAGGCAATCATCTTGTGCTCCCATCACACCAACATTGTCAAATTCCTTTGGTTCTTTGAGTGACACAAACTTTTTAAAAGTGTAATAAAATTTCCATGACTCGTTAATAGCTAGTACAATTTATCTATTCTTGATGTATAATAGCTTGAAAGTCCCACATAAAACCATCCAACTCAATAAAACAGTTTACTTTCCTAGATATAAAACAGTAACAAGTGTAAGACAAAAAAGGAAATGATGGTTTGAAAAGCAATGCATTTTATAGGGTTAAGAGAATAAGAAATCCTTAACTATAAAAACCAAGCAGTACTGTGTGGGTGAGTGTTACACATACACAAATCTCCTGGAGAATTTAAATTAAGTAAAGTCTGGTCTAAATTACAAACTCTTTGGGAAAAAAGAATGCAGTGTGCTTAGTTATTGGAACTGAAATACACAAATACTTTTTGCTAAATATCTTCATGAATGGTTTATTATCTATTTTGAAATTTTTTTGGTGTGTGTGGTATTGGGGATTGCATATACCCCCAGTTCTTTTTAGACACAAGGTTTCACTAAGTTGCCAGGTTGGCCTCATGATCCTCTTACCTCAGCCTACCAAGTCACTGGGATTATAAGCATGCAGCCACCACATGGCAAATCTTAATTTTAAATGGATATTTTTATAAAAATATTTGCCTCTTAAGTAACTGATTTGAATATTTCCTCTACCATTTTAACTTAAATGGGCTGACTTCATTAATGCAGTCTTATCAGGTACCACTTTTAAAGAAAAACTTTAGAAAAACCAAAACTTTTAAAGCGCAAAATATTTAGATTTTAATAGAAATATTTCTAAAATGCATGACTTCTAAAATAAGTAATACCCTGAACAACATTTAACTTTTCCATGAGGTCCCAAACGTTAATTTATGTGCTATGCCAGATGTGGTGTCACGTATCTATCTGTACACCCAGTTACTCAAGACATATAGGTGGGATTGGGGGAGGTCAGCCTATGATATTTAGTGAGGCCCTGTCTCAAAAAAAATTAATTACTGTGCTACAACACAATTAGAGCCTTCAGTAAATATAGCCCTTTATCTCTATACTAAGTGGCCTTTGAGTTTTTATGTGTTTTGCTTGGATAGAAGAAACTATTTTTACCTTTTAATAAATTAATATATACTCATTGGCAGAATGTAGGACTCTATAGATCAGCAGAAAGGGAAATTAAGAGTCTACCACCACACAATTCAAAAATAACCTAAAATTTGTGGGCTTTTCCTTCCCTGATGAGTTGCTATGTACAGTATGTACAGTTGATACCATACCCCTTATCTGTGGGCCACATCCCTAAACACTCAGTGGATGTCTGAAGCTGCGGATAGTACTGAAGCCTACAATTTAAAGCTTTTCCATCTTAACTAAGCACTTATGCACTGTGGCCATAACTTGACAGTTTAAGATACAATCACAAAACTAGTCCAAATTTCTTTTTTCCTGTCTCACAATTTCAGCTAGATTTGTACTTACCATAAATATCAGCAACCTCAGCATGACTGTTTTCTTGAGAATATACACCTTTTCTCTTAAAGGAAGAGCTTCCTGGCTTCTTTCTGGCATACCCAAGCTGTCAGCTTCACTACTTTTGTTCTTTGGAGCCATGAGATAACACAAGGGCTGCCTGAATGCAAGCAGTGCACTGCCTAAATGCTTCAAGGGCAGGGTGGCATATATAGTGTGTACATACAGTAGGCAAATGGATGCCTCATGTTTCAGGCAGGTCAGCAGAAGACTTTTTGTTATGCTACTCAAAACACTACTCAGAATAGCATGCAATTTAAAATTTACGAATTGTGTCTGGAATTTTCCACTTAATGCTTTTGGGCTATGGTTAACTGCAAGTAACTGAAACCATGGAAAGCAAAACCAGACACAGGGACTACTGTATTTCGATTTGTTTACAAACACAGGAGTATACAGGAATATTATATATTTACCTGCTTCAATCTCTTAAAATATCTTTTCCTGCCAACACATCCCTATCACCACCTTGGGTTATGTTACTCCAGATATGGCCTACAACTCCTAGGTACAAGTGTGATCCTTCTGCCTCAGCCTCATGAGTAGCTGGGGCCACAGACATGTGCTGCTGCACTATGCCTACTCCTTTTTTTTTTTCCTTTGTTTCTTTTTCTTGCAGTGCTGGGGATTGAATCCAGGGGCGTGCATGTACTAGGCTAGTACTTTACCACTGAGCCCCAATCTTATTATTTATTTATTTATAATTTGAATCAGGATCTCGCTCAGTTTCTGAGGCTGGTCTTGAACTTGTGGTCCTCCTGCCTCAGACTTAAACTTGATAATTTATAAACTATAGAAATGTATTGCTCACAGTTTTGGAGGCTGGGAAGTCTAGGGCAAAGGTACCAGGAGATTTGGAATCTGGCAAGGGCTTGCTCTCTTCCTCAACGGTGGCACCACCTTGTTGAGTCTACACATGGTAAAGGGGAATCAGGCTGCCTCAAGCCACTTTAAAAGGGTACTAACCCCATTCATAAGGCTCCGCCCCATGACCATATCATCTCCCAAAGGCTCTCTCTCTAACCACTACTGCTCTGGGAACAGGTTTCAATATCTGAGTTTTGGAGGGACACACATATTCAAATCACAGCAACTACAAAATGCAGTACATTTTGCAATACATACACAGTATTTTGCCCTATCCCTAGACAATTAGATTTCCAAAACTGCACAATTGTTAAAGCAATGTGATGAATATTCTTTAATAAAATTGTACATATTTTTCAAAGTACTTCTTGACAATCTCCTAAATTAAGGGCCTTTCTTGTCAAGAGATGCAATGAGATTTTTGTCTCACTTTCAACAACACCTAGCTTTTTTGGGGGAGAGGGGTGGTGAAACATTGTCTTATTCTTCTGTACTGCTTACTCTTTCTTAAGAGTAAGGAATCTTAAATTTGAACTTTCTTCATGCTGACATTTTAAAATTACATTATAAATATGTCAATATGGAAAGAACTGAAATATTTACAATACCTAATCTTTCATCAAGAATTAATTTGTTTCTCCATTTATTTAAGTCTTCCTTTTCACTCGATAGAGCTTTGTTTCTTAAAATAAATTCAACACATTTCTTGTTAAGCTTAAGTACTTAATTCTTAAGTATTTAAAATTTTCTGTGGCTATTTAACAGTTATCAATTTTGTTTTTTTCCTTCAGTTGCTTAAGCAAATTATATTCCATTCCCTTGTACTGGACACTCTATAGCCCCAGAAATAACTTGGGAATGATATTTTGTTTTATATTATATTCTTTTTTAATATTTATTTTTTAGTTATAGTTGGACACAATATCTTTAATTAATTACTTTATTTTTATGTGGTGCTAAGAATCGAACCCAGGCCCTCGCCCCTGCTAGGCGAGCATTCTACCACTGAGCCACAGCCCAAGCCCATTGTTTTATATTTCTCTATTACATCTGTTGATATTAGAATTTTTAGACTATCACAGGTCAAACTGACCTATTTATTGGGATGCTATCTCATTTATTTCTACTTTTTGTTTTTATTCATTCTTTCCTTACAAAGCTTTGATTCATTTGTTATTTTAAATGTTTGGTTCATTAATACTTTTTTTCTTGCTTTAATTTATAAACTGTGACCAAATCCATTGACTTTTTCCTTTACCCAATTTAAAGATGGTTATTTTCTATATTTCCTTATTTTCTTCCCCTTATCATTTGCTATATAAATAAAGTTTTCTTTGTTTCTCTATTTTAGAAGTAAAAATACCATTTCTAGTCTACTAAAGGATTGGTTTTAAATCAAAGCAAAAAACAAAAAAACATGTTTGAAGCCATGTGTGGTGCTGCACACCTGTAATCCCAGCAACCTGGGAAGCTGAGGCAGGAGGATCCCAATTTCAAAGCCAGCCTCAGCAACTTAGGGAGGCTCTAAGCAATTTAACAAGACTATGTCTCAAAATAAAAAATAAAAGGGCTGGGGATATGGCTCAGTGATTAATCACCCCTAGGTTCAATCCCAAGTACCAAAAGAAAAAAAAAATTTGAACTAGTATTTTTCTACTAATGTAAAAACATATTTTAATAAAGTCTTTTTAGTAAAACCTCTTCTTACAGCACAATGCCCCTTATTTTCTTCAAATAATCTAGAACTTTGGATCCATATTTTTTACATTTTTCAAATTATTTAAAAATATTTTTGCTTGCAATAAGTTTCACAACTATAACCATAATATGAGTTAAGTGTAGATTTTATCTGTTTCACTGTCCAAATCTACTTTCTACACCTGTTCCATTTCTCCCAACACTTTACTGACACTGCTCCACCATCTTCAGTGTCAAGGAAGGTAAATCTGATGCTAATCTGAATTTGTTCTTCCCTAAACACAACTGGTTTGTGTTCCTTGCAGTTTTTGTTGTTGTTGTTTAATATTTACTTTTTATTTGTTGTTGGACACAATACCTTTATTTTATTTATTTATATGTGGTGCTGAGGATCAAACCCAGGGCCTTGCATGTGCTAGGCGAGTGCTCTACCGCTGAGCCACAACCCCAGCCCATCCTGGCAGTATTTTTTATCTATGCTCTCTTCAGCTCAGAGTTCTCTCTTCACTATTTCACTGGTCTATGTCATTTCAGCACTGCTTATCACACAGATCTGAGATCTTTGTGTTCTAGGTAATCTCTAAAAAAACCTATTTTTTTTAACATCTTTTTCCAGACTTCTGAGAGATTTTTCTTAAGCTACCTTGGGGTTCTGTGATATCTGCTAGTCCTGAAATTTTTATTTCAACAATTGTGTCCTGAAATCTAAAGAATGCTTTACAATTCTGTGCATGCATTCATTCATTCATCTGTTCATTCACAGTGAAGCTGGGGGTTGAACCCAGGGCCCTGTGCATGCTAAGCAAGCACTCTACCAATGAGCTACACCCCCAGCCCTCTAAGTTTAACAACTTGCTCTTGCAATTTGGGAAACTAAATCAGAGTTTTCTTTACTTCTTACAGTATTTCACATGCCCTAAATAATCTCATCTCACTTTCTTGAGGTGAATTTTTCACATCTAACATTTATCTGGTTGTCTTTACAGAAAGAAAATGCATACATCAGCAACTTTCTTTCTTTTTTCTTTTTTTTTTTTTTGAGAGAGAGAGAGAGAATTCTAATATTTATTTATTTATTTTTTAGTTTTCGGCAGACACAACATCTTTGGTTGTATGTGGTGCTGAGGATCGAACCAGGGCCGCATGCATGCCAGGCGAGCACGCTACCGCTTGAGCCACATTCCCAGCCCCAGCAACTTTCTTATTGTTCATTTTTTTTTTTTAAAGAGACAGACAGAGAGAGAGAGAGAGAGAGAGAGAGAGAGAGAGAGAGAGAGAGTTTTATTAATATTTATTTTTCAGTTTTCGGCGGATACAACATCTTTGTTTTTGTATGTGGTGCTGAGGATAGAACCCGGGCCGCACACATGCCAGGTGAGCACGCTACCGCTCGAGCCACATCCCCAGCCCTTATTGTTCATTTTTGCTGCTATTTGTACAAATGTATTTAACAATCTTTTCTTTTTTAAAAAAAAATTTTTTTAATTTTTTAGTTATAGTTGGACACAATACCTTTATTTTATTTATTTATTTTTATGTGGTGCTGAGGATGGAACCCAGGGCCTCACCTGTGCTAGGCAAGCGCTCTACTGCTGAGCCACAACCCCAGCCCCTTAATAATCTTTTCTTTTTTTAAAAAATCAGGCCATATGATCATCTCTATAGATGCAGAAAAAGCATTCGACAAAGTACAGCATCCCTTTATGTTCAAAATACTAGAAAAACTAGGGATAACAGGAACATACCTCAATATTGTAAAAGCTATCTATGCTAAGCCTCAGGCTAGCATCATTCTGAACGGAGAAAAATTGAAGGCATTCCCTCTAAAATCTGGAACAAGACAGGGATGCCCTCTCTCACCACTTCTGTTCAACATAGTTCTTGAAACACTGGCCAGAGCAATTAGACAGACGAAAGAAATTAAAGGCATAAAGATAGGAAAAGAAGAACTTAAATTATCACTATTTGCGGATGACATGATCCTATACCTAGCAGACCCAAAAGGTTCTACTAAGAAACTTCTAGAGCTAGTAAATGAATTCAGCAAAGTGGCAGGATATAAAATCAATATGCATAAATCAAAGGCATTCCTGTATATCAGTGACAAATCCTCTGAAATGGTACTGAGAACAACCACCCCATTCACAATATCCTCAAAAACATAAAATACTTGGGAATCAACCTAACAAAAGAGGTAAAAGAACTATACAACGAAAACTACAGAACCCTAAAGAGAGAAATAGAAGACCTTAGAAGGTGGAAAGATATACCTTGTTCATGGATAGGCAAAACTAATATCATTAAAATGGTCATATTACCAAAAGTACTCTATAGGTTTAATGCAATGCCAATCAAAATCCCAATGGCATTCCTTGCAGAAATAGAAAAAGCAATCATGAAATTCATCTGGAAAAATAAAAGACCCAGAATAGCAAAAGCAATTCTAAACAGGAAGAGTGAAACTGGTGGTATAGCGATACCAGATTTTAAACTATACTACAGAGCAATAGTAACAAAAACAGCATGGTACTGGTACCAAAACAGGCAGGTAGACCAATGGTACAGAATAGAGGACACAGAGACCAATCCACAAAATTACAACTACCTTATATTAGACAAAGGTGCCAAAAGCATGCAATGGAGAAAGGATAGCATCTTCAACAAATGGTGCTGAGAGAACTGGAAATCCATATGCAACAAAATGAATCTGAATCCCTTTCTCTCGCCATGCACAAAAGTTAACTCAAAATGGATCAAGGAGCTTGATATCAAAACAGAGACTCTGCGTCTGATAGAAGAAAAAGTTGGCTCCAATCTACATACTGTGGGGTCAGGCTCCAAATTCCTTAATAGGACACCCATAGCACAAGAGTTAAAAACAAGAATCAACAAATGGGACTTACTCAAACTAAAAAGTTTTTTTCTCAGCAAGAGAAACAATAAGAGAGGTAAATAGGGAGCCTACATCCTGGGAACAAATTTTTACTCCTCACACTTAAGATAGAGCCCTAATATCCAGAGTATACAAAGAACTAAAAAAATTAAACAATAAGAAAACAAATAACCCAATCAATAAATGGGCCAAGGACCTGAACAGACACTTCTCAGAGGAGGACATACAATCAATCAACAAGTACATGAAAAAATGCTCACCATCTCTAGCAGTCAGAGAAATGCAAATCAAAACCACCCTAAGATACCATCTCACTCCAGTAAG